>NC_136262.1:58700592-58718092 GCF_964187855.1 Myxine glutinosa | reverse complement strand
GTGTGAGTCTGTTCGTTTTGTCTGGGGTATAATATAAGACTGTTTTAAGGCTTGCCCTGTGTCCTGCTCTTCTTCTTCTGTATATTACTTTCGTTTCCTCTTCTTTGGGTTTTCTGTATATAATTAATAAACCCACTCTTTGTTCTTATTTTCTGGGTTTTCTCTTATTCGATCGTTTGCGTCCTTTCTTTCAATTGAGTACCTGTGGCACGATTTGGCCAACGCTCGGAATCGGGTTAGTCTTTTGTTAATGGCTCAGGCTGCGGATTGCTAAACCGCTCGGCAAATACCATCTTGTCCGTGGTTCGAGCGGTACTTGTCTCGCTGTTTTGCGGAGGGATTGGTAAAGGTATTCGAGAGAACACCTTGACCAATAACCCTGATCAATTCCACCCCGCAAAAGAGCGTTATAAGTACCAGGACCAGAGACGGCCAGCTTAACAGGCCAAGGGGATTAACCCCCCCTTTCTAAGGGGAGTGCCGTCTCTGAGATCCGTAACAATTGGTGTCAGGAGTGGGATCTGGAACCTGGGACTAAATTCGGTCAGACAAAATTTTGGACACCAATTGTGCTATTGGCCGTAACAATTGGTGTTGAGGAGTTGGGATTTGGACCTGAACCAAATTTTTAAGAACATCTAAATATTTGGTCAAAATTACGAGCGGCCGAAATTTTATTATAACACCCAAATTAAAATCGTGCCATGGATGGTCAAGGCGGTCGGATGCTGGTAGGGGGGTTAGAAGAGGGGTTAGAGGCAATCCAGGACCCCAGGGAGGAGGAGAGCAATGAGGGTGCGGTAGCGGGGGTTGCAGGTACACAAGATAGCGGCACCTCACACATGGCAGCGGCAGCCAAGCCCGCTGTGCAAGCCGGGTTTTACATTGGGATGTCCTCGACTGAATGGAAAGCATACTTTGATGCACAAATGGAAAAATTGAGGTGTGGAAACGTGACTGAGGAATCCAGAAGGGCAATAAACATATGGGCCAAATCTCCAATGGGAAAGGAAATAAAAAGGATGAGGGAGGAATCCGGGGGTGATATGAAAAAATTGAGGAAGGCCATTGATCGCATGTTGAGCGGGAAAAGCACACGGGTACGCGATGAGGTAACGCGGCTTGAGGAGCGCAAGAAAAGCGAGGCGGAGCAAGGCGCAGGTAACTGGCCCGGGGTAGAGATCGTGACACGGGGTGTGAAAAACCCGACGGTCGCCGAATTGGACAAGGCAAATTCATGTGAGCCCGCGGTCGTTGAGCTGAATAAAGAAAAAGAAGCAATAGTGGACATTGGGTTAAAATAAACGACCGAAGCAATAGTGGAAATTGGGCTTGTAGAGACAGCAGAATTAGAAAAGCACCAGCTGAAGGGAGAAATGGAGACTGTACAAAGTCCATGTTCACATCACGATGCTGTGCTTATGAACCCCCAATAAAGATTTGCAGGTGTTGGAACGAAGAAGAAGAAGCGCCCAGGTGCGTCATGCTGTATATTGTGCAGGGAGATTTTGCAGGAGGATGTTTGGCGCAAAAAGAATTTTCGCGCGCTTGGGATCGAGAAAGCACCCGGGCGTTGGCGGAGGGTCCCTTGTGAGTGGTGTGAGTGGAAATGGCGCGCTTGTGAGGAAAAAGTGTGCGTCGGAGAGTGAGTGTGTGACAGAGTATGAGAGTGATACCGGGTGCGGGAGCGAATGCACGTCGGAGGGTATGTGCGAAACCGAGTGTGACACGGAGAGTGAGCTGGTTGTGGCGCGTGTGCGGGAGGGCACATCGGAGCGCGTGATGGGGAGTGTTACAGAGGATGTAACCGGAGAGTGTGCGCAAGAGTTGGCGCGAGGGTGTGGGGTGATGATTGGGTGTGCAGAAGAGTGCACACCCGTGGTGAGTGTTACGGAGGACGTAACGGGGGAAGAAAGGTGTGGAACGGAGAGTATGAGTGATGAATGCGATAGAGTGCGGAAGTGGGGGTGAGTGTGACCAGGAGAGTGAGATGGTTGGAGAGAGTGTGTGAGAACGCACACCTGGGTTGGTTGTGGCGCATGTGCGGGAGGGCACATCGGAGGGCGTGAGTGGGTGGATGCAAGAGTGCACCCCCATGGGTGGTACGGAGTACGTACCAAGGGTGAGTGCGCAAGACGGTGCGCGAGGAGGTGTGCCTAAGGAAGTGTGCGAATGACGAGTGTGCGCAAGAAGGTGCGTGCGAGGAGTGGTGTGTAACAGGGAGTGCGGTGGTGGAATGGACGGAGTGTGTGGAATGCATGAGAGGCGCTGAGATGCCGGGTTTTGTGAGTATGAAAGGGGTCGCGTGTGGATGTGAGCATGTACGGGGAGCATCGACGTTAAACGGGATAGCGGTTAGACCGACGTTTAGCCGACGCGAGCTCTCGGTCCGTGCCGGGCTGTGGGTATTGCGGGAGCCGGCGGGGATCGGTGCTGCGTCGCTCCTGTTCGGAGCGTCGTGCACGATCCAGGCCCCGCCCTGCACGGTCGCGTCCGCGCTTGGCCGGGCAAGGCGACCGGCCTGGTTCGAGGGAAGGTAGGAGGGATCGGAACGGCGCCCCCTTCTGGTTGCGGCGTTCTGGCCGGGCAAGGCTGGCCCACTGCGCAGGAGATCGAAAGGCTCCGCGCCGGGATGATGCTTTAAACCTGGGCCCAACCAAACCTCCTCCCCTGAACCGAGTGCCGGACGGACCCAACCTGCAGGCGACCAAACCACCCGTATGCATTGCGCGGCTTTGAACATGCATGGACGTACCAAGAGGCTCAAGTTTAATGGACTGTGATGATGATAGTGTTTTGATTCGAAATTGGGAATAGTGAATAGGATTTTTTTTTTTTTTTTTTTTTTTTTTGTATACAAGATCGAGGCTCGTGAAAGAGCGAACATTAATCACACAGAAAGACAAACCGACACATAAAACATATAACATCGGGAGCGGTAGACAAGATGGGGAGAGAGGGGGAAGGACACAAACACAACATTTGAGAGCAGGGACCGAGAGACATGGAGACATCGAGAGATCTGAGAGAGGGCGAGGGCTTTGGGGGGGGGGGGCATGGGAAGGGGGCGGTGGGAGAGGTATAAAACATATGGACACTGCCAGGACTTCCAGGAAAGAAGTTGGAATTTCAAACAAGGTGGATCTGGGGTGAATTAGCGGGGGTAGAAAAGATCAAGGTTTTGGATGGGGGAAGATAAGAGATGGTGGTGAACAGCTGTTTTAAAGACCTGGAGGGAGGAGTGGGATTGAAGGGAGTGAGGGAGTTTGTTCCAGAGGCGGGAGAAAAGAGGAATGAAAGAGTGAAGGTGAGCAGAGAGCCGAGATTTCGGCAGTTTAACCATCAGAGGGTTGCTGGCAGATCTTGTGCGACCTGTAGGAATATTTGGGGGACAGAGCACAGAGAGAGCTGGGGGTGCAAGGCCGGAGAGGAGTCGGTAGAAGACAGAAAGACCACCTACCTGCCTGCGGTGAGTGAGTGAAAGGCCCTCAGAGATAGCTTCATCGCGGGAGATTCCAATAATTCTGAAAGCTTTGGTTTCAACAGCGTGAAGCCGAGCTAGGTGTGAGGCAGGAGCACCGGCCCATAGGGGAGAACAGTATTCCATTGAGCTGCGGATGAAAGCCTTGTATGTGGTGAGGAGCTCAGGTGTGCCGAGGAAGGACTTCGCACGACGGAGGATGCCCAGTCGGCGACTGGCTTTGGAGGCCAGCTTGGAAATGTGGTTTTCCCAAGAAAGATCATGGCAGATAGTGAGACCCAAAATCTTGAGCGACAGAACTTCTTGGAGAGGATTGTTGAGAAAGTAGATGGGAGGGTTGTCCAGTCGATCTTTTCGGAGAGACATAGTAAGAGTGTGAGATTTGTCAGGATTGAAAGACATGTTCCACTTGTTTGACCAGTCCGTGATTTTGTCCAGGTCTTCAGAGAGTGAGGAGGCAGCAGACTGCCGATCTGAGGGAAGAGGAATGGAGCGGCAGAGAGTGGAGTCATCAGCAAAGAGATAGAGAGGATTTTCGAGAGAGTCAGAGAGATCATTGATGAAGACCAGAAAAAGCACGGGGCCCAGAACACTGCCTTGGGGAACTCCAGCCTGAACAGGAAGAGGAGATGAGAGAAACCCATTCAGGGCCACACGTTGACGACGACTAGAGAGGAAGTCCGCCAGCCATGCGTGGAGATTTCCCTGGATACCAAAGGAGGAGAGTTTGGTGAGCAGAGCGGGGTGCCAGACCGTGTCGAAGGCACGTGATATGTCGAGGGAGACAGCTCTAATTTCCTGTTTGGCATTGAGGACCTCCATCCATTGTTGAGACAGCAGAAGCAGCATGTCCAGAGTAGAGTGACCTGGTCTGAAACCAAATTGATGATCAGAGATCAAGCCATTGGAGAAGAGGAAAGATTTCATATCCGAAGCAATGATGGATTCCATGACTTTGCTGATAATTGGGAGAAGGCTGATTGGTCTGTAGTTGCTAGGATCTGTTTTTGCACCTTTTTTGTGCAAAGCGGTGATGTTGGCTGATTTCCAAGCAGATGGCAGTTGACCTTGAGCAAAAGAGAGGGTGAAGAGAACAGAGAGAGGGTGAGATAGAGCAGCAGAGCAGGATTTTAGGACCCGTGGGCTGATGCCGTCGGGTCCAGTTGCAGAATCAGAGTCGAGGGTTGACAGAAACTTTTCCACCTTGTCAGGAGGAAAGGACACGGAGTCCAGGAGCAGCAGGGTACGACTGGGTATGGTGGGTACAGAGAGGGATGGGTTTGGGACACAAGATTTAGAGGCAAACACAGAGTTGAGGCATTCAGCTTTTTCACGTGCGGAGTCAGCTGTGTAGCCGTTTGAGGTAAGGGAGGGGATGGAGGGGGAACAAACACCAGAAACGGATTTGACCAGACGCCACCAGGATTTGGAAGAGGGAGACAGATAAGAGAGTTCGGTCTTGAGAACGGAGAGATATTGTTTCCTGGCTCTCCTGAGGGTGGACACACACTTGTTTCGGGCTTTGTGAAAGGAAGTGAGATTTCCTTCCGTTGGATTTGCTTTCCAGGAGACGAAGGCAAGTTGTTTCTGGGCAACAGCCTCACCACAAGATTCCGTGTACCATGGACGGGAGGAAGGGTATGACAACTGAAGACGAGATGGGATAAATCTGTGCATGAGAGAGAGCAATTTACTTTGGAAGAATTCCCAGGATGAGTTGATGTCAGAGGTGGTAGAGATGGGAGACCAGTCCAGATGATTGATGGCTGCTTGAAGACCGTGCCAGTTGGCCTGAGTGAAATGCCAGACTCGTCGACGCTGAGCAGGCTCCCTGAGGATGGTCAGAGAGATGTCCACTTTAACAAGGACATGATCAGATGATCCGATCGGAGCAGAAGAAGAGCAGCAGACATTTTCAGGGAAGTTAGTCATAACCAAGTCCAGAAGAGAAGATGTTCCGTTGCCTGAGATCCGGGTCGGGAAATTGACAGATTGTGTCAGTCCCAGTGAGTCGCAGAAGTCCTTTGCTGAAGAGCCATGGCTGGTGAGAGAGGTACCCACACCCAGCCAACTGGCATGGTGACAATTGAAATCACCACATATGAGGAAGAGAGAGTTGGGATGAGTAGATAGAAGTTGGTCCATATCATCAGACAGCGAGATGTAGATGGAGTCATCACTGTTTGGTGGACGGTACAACACACATATGAACAAGAGGTGGGAGCGAAGGGGAAGCCGTAGCCAGAGGTATTCCTGGGGGTGAGGTGGAGAGAGTGCAGTGCAGGGCGAGTGAGGAAGAGAGTTTTTGATAAAGATAGCAACCCCGCCTCCAGGACGAGGCTCAGGTCTATCATACCGGAGGAGGGAGTAGCCCGGGAGAGATACTATGGAATCAGAGACATCATAAAGGAGGAAAGTTTCTGTTAAGCAGATCACGTCTGGTTTGACAGAAGCAACCTGTATGGAGAGATCAGTTAAGTTTGAACGAAGGCCCCGGATGTTTGAGGTCCATACCGTTAATGAAGAGGAAGGGGGAGCATCAGATACAGAACAGGGGGGAGGAGGGGTAGGGTAAGATGTGGAAGAGGTGGAAGAGATAGGGAGAGCTGTTGAAGGTGTGTCAGAGATTTCAGAATAGCTCGGAGAAAGGGAAGGATGGGGCGGACAAAAGGTTTGATGGTGATTGGGTGAGCCACAATGAGGTGTTATTTGAGGAGGGGGAAGAGCGAGGCAGAAGGTTGGGGGAGATGGAGGTGAGAG
This sequence comes from Myxine glutinosa, assembly GCF_964187855.1. Lineage (NCBI taxonomy): Eukaryota > Metazoa > Chordata > Myxini > Myxiniformes > Myxinidae > Myxine > Myxine glutinosa. The sequence goes on along the minus strand of NC_136262.1, from coordinate 58,711,851 downwards.
TTTGAAGGGGGAAGAAGCGGGGAGGACGCTTTGAGGAGGGGGAGTGAGAGGGGGGAAATTGAGAAGCAATGAGGGTGGGGAGATTTGAAGGGGAGGGGTGAGGGGGGAGTTTGGGAGGGAAGGGACAAGGGGAGGGATTTGAAAGGGATGGGATATGGGGGAGATTTGGAGGGGAGGGGTGAGGCAGGAGTCTAGGAGGGGAGGGGCGAGGGGGCGTCTTGGCGGGGAGGGGTGAGGAGGTAGTTTAGGAGGGAGGGGGCAAGGGGGGAGATTTGAAAGGGATGGGTGATGGGGAAGATTTGGAGGGGAGGGGTGATGGGGAAGATTTGGAGGGGAGGGGTTATGGGGAAGATTTGGAGGGGAGGGGTGAGATTGGATTTTTGAAAGTGTACGATTTATGGGAAACGAACATTTATTGCAAAATGAGTTTCTTGTGACCTTCGAGTTAAAAATACGTTTAAGGACGCTGGATGGAGGATGGAGTGCAGGAGAGTTTAGGGAATGTAGAAAAAAGGCACTATAGGAGATGGATATTTTTTTTGGGATGAATTGATTTGGTGAGCAAGTCGAAAGCAGCCTTTTAAAGAAGAAGAAGAAAAAGGTGTTATAAAATATGACGGAATACATAACTTGAGGGGAAAGTGTAAACATTGAAGGTTAATGAGTGAAAACTATCTGGGGAAATGGGGGAGAAACACGTGGTCGAAGAACGAACGAACGAATAAGAATGAATAAACGAATGAGAACAGAGAAGGAAATGTTTTTTTTTTTTTGTTTTTTTTTTTTTTTTGGAGTTGAGATTTACACAAGGAAGTAGGCTATGGGTGAAAAGCCTGGGAATACAGAGAACGAAAGTTATTGGATCACAAAAGACGGACCGCTGAGAGAAAAACAAAGCCTCAAGGTTGTACAGTGCACACTGTACAAGGCCTCAAGACACGACACGGCAAACAGACGATCAATTTATGAAAGATAAACACCGAGAAACAACCAAAGTTGCACACAATAACTTCACACACCGAAAGATAAATACAGTTTCGACAAAATACAATTGTGAACAGACTTAACTTCGAAAAACGTGGAGACCGTGTGGAGCTTCGAAAATCCCTCCCACCGTCTCCGAGATCTCGCGAGATCCTCCTGATTGGCAGTAATGGCCGATTGGCAGTAATGATTGGCAAATTTGATGGGTAAAAATGATTGGCAGTAATGATTGGCAAATTTGATGGGTAAAAATGATTGGCAGTAATGATTGGCAAAATTGATTGGGAAAATTGGATGGGCAAAATTGATAGTGAGAGATGCCCGATGTAGAGGGATGGTAAATTCACCATCCCTCCCATCCACCCCGGGCACATGAGCTATAGCTTTATGGGGTGGCTGTGTAAACTAGCCTGGGAGGGTTAGGATAAAATGATAGCATTTAGAAAGATGACCATAGGTAACTGTAGAATTAAGTAGTGACACTGTACAAGTAGTGGGGACGTAGAATAGGTTAGATGGATGTTAATGACGTGGGATGTGCAATAGTATAAGGGAAGACGGGAAGCACTAAGTTAGAGGGAAAACCATGTAGATCAGATGATGCAGTGTGGTTGTGGTGTGGTTTATTGAATGAGGCATTGCGTATGGAAGTTCTTGCTGGTGAGCATATTGAAATGAGGAATTGAGAGGCAATGCTCGTGAATGGTGCAGTGTGTGTGAAGGAGGTGATTGAGCAGCGTATGGTGAAAAGTGCGATTGTGAGTTGTATTGAGCGAATGGTCCTGGAGGGAAGACGGGTGCACGTGCCACCAGGTGTACAGGTGACTCCAGGTGTGTGGGCACAGGTGTGCAAGCAAAGCACAGGTGAATGGAGAATGGTTGAATGGAATAGATGGTCTGGAATGAATGGAGCATGTAGTGTATGGAGAATGGTTGTGTGAAATAGCTGGTATGGAATATATGGAGTATGGAATGGATGGTATGGAGTGAGTATGGTGGAAACTGTGGAGTGGAGTGGATGGTGCGAAGGTGTGGATGGGGGAAAGGAGGGTGGACCCCATCACGAATACCCGGGGAGGGTAGTGTAAGTGTTAGGTAGAGGGTACAGGTAAATTGTGGCTGGATATTGGCATCTGTGGTGCGTGTGGAAGAATGGTGTTGGATGGGTGCATTAGTGAAGTGGAAATGGCTGGGCATGTGGCCTGTTAGTGAGTGTAATTGAATGGGCACTCCGCCACCGTTAGGATGTCGGCCAGGTGAGGCCGCAGGTGGGCTCTGGGAGCCAGTAGAGTTGTTCAGTGGGGCCCGAGGATCCGGAGGACGGACCCGGGTAGCCCAGTGCCAGAGAGGGCACCGAGTGGGGAGAGCGCCAGAGGGCCTTCCCCAGGTAGATAGGTTAGGGTAAGGAGCAGGTAAGCTCGGAGGCAACTGCAGTGGCTGAGGTGTGCAGGTGAGTAGACCTGCTGGTGAGCCACACGACCCAGCCCGGAAATTGTGCGAAGGCACAGGGAGTTGAATCGGGGGAGTGAGACCCCAAATTGGTGAGCACCACAGTTTGGTCAATGGGAGTTCGGTTCTTAGAACCACATAGTGTAAGATGGCCAATGGTTTTGCAGGGAAAGACCCCGGGTAGAGTAAAAATGTAAAAGTCATTTCGAGGATAGTTAGGATTGAATTCCCTTCGCACCATCTGCAGCCACTCACCTGAGGTGATGATATGACTCCACACCATGGTTTTTTTGTGCAAATGTTTTGGAATGGTAAGACGCATCATGACGTGGGGGTGACATTGTGCTTGTTGTTCCATCTCTTCCTCCTTATGAGGGATTGATGATGAATTGATTGATGGCAAATTTTAGAAATTGGGATTGTTGATGGATTTGGATTAGGGGAGATATGGGGAAGACGAGACGATAGTGACAAATTTGTAAATGTGGAGAGTTTTGTAAATACGGGGTAAGGGCAAGCGTAGGGTAGGTGACAGGGGGGGTGACGTACGATAGGGACGAGCTTTCCGCTCGCTCCCATGCGCACCTCACCTCTGCATTACCTTGTATTGATGTGTACCCTTGTGACCTTGCCCCGATGCTTGCTTTGTTCTTTCCTTCCCCACTCACGGCTTGTTTCTTTTGGGTCCGGGGGGGGGGGGGGGGAAGTGTGCAGGTAGCCGCATTTGTGTGCCCGAGCCGCCGCTGCGCAGCCTGCCTGGATCGATACACCACCTTATGGACCGCACGACTTGCAGCCTAGCACCACCATATGGACCACACGCTTCTGTGGCCAAGCACCACACCCTTATGGACCCCACGTGTTGGGGCCTGGCCCCTCTGCTGGGACCGGCCATGATGGCCAGAGAAGAGTTGGCTTGCGGACCACGGTGAGGTGGCCCCTTTTGCCCTACAGGTGGACCACCCATAGTTGGCCCCTGTGGGCCCTAAATAAAAATGGACGCGTTGTGTGCCTTTTTATTATTTTCAAATAGGCAGTAAGCCACAAGAAAGGACAACAACAGGAAGAAACATCGTACCGGCAGAGCACAGGGAGCAGAAACAACAAGAACCAGGTCAACAGATTGTGTTTTTTTTATTTGAAATGTGTGAAATGAGCACTGGATGGTGCTTTGGTGCTTTGTGATGCTCTTGTGCTCGGGGGTGCACTGCAATATCAATTGTGCATCCCCGGGCACTTGAGTATGGTGTATCGGTGCAGTGCAGTGCATGCTCTTCCTCTTTTTCAGATCTTTTCTTTTTGGTCTCCCAAAATGACAGGTCCTGGGTTGCAGTGTAAATACAAATTAGTGTCTTGTAAATAATGCTCCCCACCGTAAATGTATAGTTTGAGAACCATTCCGCAATTCGGTTATCCTGTGGGTGTGAGTCAGTTAGGTAGGATGCAACGCAGCAGGGGGACATACTTAATTGTTTTAAAACTGTCGCACTCAGGGTAAGGTTAATAGTAGAGGGCTACTACACCTGAGTGTCACATTAAGTAAAGTTAGTTCGGGTCGAGGCGACCCTAGAGGAAAAACGGGTGCTGTGTTATGGTTTTTAGAACCTTCACTAGTAAATTTTAGTAAATGCATCCCTTATAAATGTTCCCCTGTAAATATCCCCATCAATTAGTTTGTTAAAGATCGCGCACCCTAGTTAGTCCATGAACAACACGTAGCGAACCATAGGACCTCTTCATAGTTATTTCATTATTATGTGCTTCAGTTAAGGATCTGTTCCCAGTAGTTGAATCTGCGTTGCATTAATGAAATAAGAGTAGGCTCCAAAGTTCCCTTCAAAAGCGGTGCGAGTGGTTTTCTATCTCCCCACAAGACGCCATTGCCCATGTGCTTCATCTCGGAGATGAAGGTGGAGGAGTCCTCAGAGCTCCAGGAATAAGGCGTGGCCCCATCAACGCACCATCAGGGGGCGGAGCCGGTGAGCCCTCGCGACCAATCAGGGCCGAGGCGAGCTCACCGGTGGGTGTATCCTAAAAGCCGTGGCTTGATACGCAAAAACCCAATATAAGCGCCGCGCGCGGACTACTTGACAATGAGTGGTTGAAGAAGGCAGAGAGAGTCGGGTGAGAAGGTGCGGTTGCGAGTCGAGTGAGAAGGAGATAAACGAGAATCGACTTGGGTTGGAGACGGCGCTTGGTGGGGTCTGGCTGTGAGAGACGAAGCTGCGCGGAGCTGCTTCGAAAAGCCCCTACCGCGTGAAACGAATACGTGCCGCTGCCGCTGGGTTTTTGCCTCAAGCCGGAGCTTGGACTGGAGCCAACCTCGACGCTGCTCACCGGCCCGGACCTTCCTACCCTGTCACCTGCATGGACCCTTCTCCTTCTTCCAGTCATTCCTGCCTGCCATTCCTTGTCGTGTGAGTCTGTTCGTTTTGTCTGGGATATAATATAAGACTGTTTTAAGGCTTGCCCTGTGTCCTGCTCTTCTTCTTCTGTATATTCCTTTCGTTTCCTCTTCTTTGGGTTTTCTGTATATAATTAATAAACCCACTCTTTGTTCTTATTTTCTGGGTTTTCTCTTATTCGATCGTTTGCGTCCTTTCTTTCAATTGAGTACCTGTGGCACGATTTGGCAAACGCTTGGAATCGGGTTAGTCTTTTGTTAATGGCTCGGGCTGCGGATTGCTAAACCGCTCGGCAAATACCATCTTGTCCGTGGTTCGAGCGGTACTTGTCTCCCTGTTTTGCGGAGGGATTGGTAAAGGTATTTGGGAGAACACCTTGACCAATAACCCTGATCAATTCCACCCCGCAAAAGAGCGTTATAAGTACCAGGACCAGAGACGGCCAGCTTAACAGGCCAAGGGGATTAACCGCCCCCCCCCCCCCCTTGCTAAGGGGAGTGCCGTCTCTGAGATCCGTAAACATATTTATATAATCATATATTTTGGCTTTTTGGGTGAGGAGCATGTGTACTGGTTCGACAATGGAGGGGTGTTGATATCGCCTGACTTTGACCTACTTCTTTGATGAAGATTAATTTCCAATAGTTCCGCTCAAACTGTGCACACACACACACACACACACACACACACACACACACAAACACATACTTACACACACACACACACACAAAGACATACATACACACACACACACACACACACACACACACACACACACACACAAGAAACACATACATACATGCACACACAATAATTATTTTTATATGTATGTATAATAAAAGGCAGCTAACAGGCTTACCTTTGGTTAATCTGTATTCAAGGTCGCTCTGCTTGGGGTCTTAATTCCACTATTTTGTCTGCTCAACTGAATTGTTCCTTGCCTCAGAACAGGTCGGTTTCTGTACAATAAAGCTTCATATCTACGAATGGTAACATAGCTGATCTTCATACCTACGAATCATTATATTCCTGTATACATCGCGATGATTACAAACACCAGTGTTTGTGCCTTTATTTGATTCCCACAAAGTTCAGAATCATCTCTTCACCTGAACCAAATTTCAAAATTTTCACTCCGGATTTGACCTCAGCAGCAGTTCCGACAGTTAAAAAGTGTTCACCTGTCTTATTCAGACATTGTGGGACACTCCAGGCATTTCAACAGTAGTGTTGGAATGCGTAAGCTTCTGGGTGAGCGCTCTACAAGGAGCTTGGTAATGGAACATCCTGGTAGATGGAACACCCCTGCTCCCTCCTCATTGAGTCTATTTTATTTATGCCCTTACCTTAAAAAGTAAAACGTACATATATGAACGAACGAAGCAGCCTGCCCTCCCCCCCCCCCCCGTGCCTCGCCTTTGTTGTGCTATTTTATTTTCTCCATGTCTGTGTGATCTGCCATCAATATACGACTCGTCACTTCCACATAAATATACACATATAAAAATAACATTTGTCAACCTTGTGTTGGTTTGAGCTGTTAAATGTCAAACTTAACGAGAAACTTTTTATTCAAACTCAGAAAACGTTATGGAGAAACGATTGCTTCATCCTCTTCTTCTTCAAACTAAGCCTACTCGTGCCTGTATTGGTGTGACGTGTGGTGGCTAAGGCGATGCCTCGCCTGCTAAAAATGTTATGCTATTTTATTTCCCCCTTTTTTGGCCATCTGCTTTCATAATATGCAGCCGAGCATGGGTTCTACTTGGGGAAATCTCTGAGTTATAATCTTCGAGTTATGAAGACCAAATAATTGAGAGGATTACGATGATTAAAGCAACGAAGGGACGAGTTTACTCCAAGCGCTCATCATCAAATGCCTGATCTTCATCACGAATCACTTCAGTACGAATCGCTAATTGCTTGCCAACCAAACGTTCCTTATCAACCGTTTTATTGGAGTGCTTGCTTGATTGCTTAAGCTACTTGGCAAACGCTGTACAATATCTTATTGGTAACCGGCAGGGTTACCCGGTGTTGCTTGGGGGGAGGGGGCATGGGGAACTGAGAAGGGGGGGGGGGCAAGAAAGCCGGCGAGGCCGGGGGCAGAAGGGTTTATTTAAAATGGTGAGTTGAGGTGATGCTGGTTTGGGTTTATATACAGTGCATTCAGAACGTATTCAGACCCCATCACCTTTTTCACATTTTGTTGTTGCAGCCTTATGCTGAAATCGTTTAAATTCATTTTTTCCCTCATCAATCTACACTCAATACCCCATAATGACAAAGAGAAAACGGGATTTTAGAAAGTTTTGCAAATTTATTAAAAAGAAAAAACTGAAATATCACACTGACATAAGTATTCACACCCTTTGCTATGACACTTGAAATTTAGCTCAGGTGCCTCCCATTTCTCTTGATCATCTTTGAGATGTTTCTACACCTTGATTGGAGTCCACCTGCGGTAATTGATTGGACATGATTTGGAAAGGCACAACAACATGCATTTTAAGGCCATTTTCCCTGCTAGAGTGGGGGTTAGCCTGCACACCAGCCTGCACACCTGCACACTGCACACCTGCACATGTCTAAAGGCACACACCTGTCTATTTAAGGTCTCACAGCTGACAATGCATATCAGAGCAAAAACCAAGCCATGAGGTCGAAGGAACTGCCTGCAGAGCTCAGAGACAGGATTGTGTCGAGGCACAGATCTGGGGAAGCCTACAAAAAAATTTCTGCTGCATCGAAGGTTTCCAAGAGCACAGTGGCCTCCATAATTCTTAAACGGAAGAAGTTTGGAACAACCAGAACTAATACCTTTCAAGGGTATTAGGGATTTTTGGGGTCCAAAGGGTCTTTGGGATATTCAGGGTTTTAAAGACTCTTAAGGTTGTTCCGGATCTTCAAAGGTCTTAATGGTGTATGTGTCTTTGGGTCTTCGGTGTCTTGATGTGTATAATCTCCCAAGCATGTAATCTAATCTCTAAAGCGTGTACAAAGTGTATTAGGGATCTTCAGGTGGTGGATGAAAATACCCTTAGGCCAATCCCTGCGTTGGACTTGTTCTTTGTGCCAAATTTGGTGGCTATCGGCTCAGCGGTCTTTGCAAAAAATGCAAACAAACAGACACACAGACAGATTGACAGACAGACAGACAGACAGACAGACAGACATCCGATTAATTTTATGTGTTAGAATCTAATGGGACACCCATGGAACCCACTTGCATAGACGGGTATCACTCTCCTCTCCCCTCTCCCCCCCCACCCCCCCCCCCCCCACTATCCACTCCTCTCCTTTCCCCACTCCTCTCCCCCCTTGCTCTCCTTCCCCACCTCACTCCTCTCCTTCCCCACTTCACTCCTTTCCTCCCCCCCCCCCCCCTCATTCCTATTCTTTCCCCAACCCTCACTCTTCTCCTTTACCCACCCCTCACTCTCTCCCCCCTCCTCACTCCACCTTGAAGCTCCTTCCCCCAGAACGGGTGTAGCCACACCCATGAACGGACAGACGGACACACTGGAGCAGAGTATTGTAGTGATGGAAGACCCCTGCTCCGTCCTCAGATTGAGTCTATTTTATTTACAGTATTTCCTCCCTTTAAAAAGATCGATCGATGAACAAAGGCAGCCCCGCGCCTTCCCCCTCCACCCCCCAACCTGCATGCGTTAAGGCCCGCAGTGTAATGTGGTGCCTCGCCTGCTAAAAATGTTGTGCTATTTTATTTTCCCCCTTTTTGTGCGATCTGCTTTCATTATACAACTCGTCACTTCCACGTAAATAGATAAAAACTTCCCGTCATTCTCCCCTCCCCCTTCACTCCACCTCATTTCCTCCCATCCCCTATGCCTTTCTCTACCTTTCCCCCCGCCCTTCTAACTCCCCCTTCCCGTACTCCTCTCCCTTCCCTTCCCTCCCCTCTCCTCTTCCCTTCCCTCCCCTCTCCTCTTCCCTTCCCCTCCCCATCCCTCCCCCTCGACTGCCCCCTCCCTTTGCCTTCTCCTTTCCTCCCGCCTCCCCTCTCTCCCCCCTCTATTAATATTCCCGTCACAAAGCGACCATTAGTGGGGCGGCTTAGCCCAAATATTCAAAAGAATTGTGCATTTTGTGATACAAGCACCAAATTTGGCACACTAGTAGACTATCATATTATGAAAAGATCTGGATATTGGGCCATCTCAGATTCAGAGATTTGATTTTTGCAAGATTTGCAGATTTTGCAAGCTGAGATTGCAACGCCAGGGACGGCCGACTCCTTCCTACGAGCTGCCCACGTCACCCGCACAAGAAGAGCTCATCAAATCACTGCAGCGGCACTGCACATCCTGCAACACCGTGCGTATGAACGCCACTGTATGACATATGCTGATGATGCAGAAGACCTGCCTGAGTTCGAAGACTGGTGTCACCAGAGAGGAGAAGACATTCCCAACTTTCAGTACTGGGCAACTGTGCTGGAACTAGAGATGTTGGTACTGGTCTACGTGCGTTCTCTGCGGCAGGCTTCATTCACGACGTACCTTGATGCCCTGACGGAACTGGTCCCATGGTTCCATGCCTTAGACCACACACACTATGCCAGGTGGGTCCCTGTTCACCTGAGGGACACGGTTGCACTCCCAATGAAGCACCCAGATGTAGCCAGAGAATTCAGGGCTGGCAACTTCACTGTACAGAAGACGAAGAAGGTGTTCTCTTCGATCCCAATCGAATCGAAATCTTGCAAAAATCAAATCTCTGAATCTGAGATGGCCCAATATCCAGATCTTTTCATAATATGATAGTCTACTAGTGTGCCAAATTTGGTGCTTGTATCACAAAATGCACAACAGGTTTGCTATGCTGCTACACTACATGTTTAAAAAAAGAAATTATGTCATTTGAAGAGGTTTGTGGATGTTAAAGTGCTCCAGTTATGTGAATTGTAAACCTTTGGACTTGTCTGTACTCAGGCAAAATTATTTTGAATGGGTTGAACAGGTTTCACCACATATCTGCTCTACAACCGCTGCAGTAGCAGCACAATGGGGTTGCATGAATGATGAGCATACCACAGATCAAGTCAAATAAAACGTCGTTCTTGTGATTATGATAACTCTTGAATATTCATTAAACCGAAACGGTGAATGTGTCGCTCGATATGTTTTTCAACAGACGCACATTTTGTATACGTTTTGTTCCGTTTCTATTGTAAATACACTCGTTCCAAGACCTTTCCGGTTGATTGAACATGCCAATCATGGATTGCAAAACGTGGCGTTAACACTGCTAAGAGTTCAAAACTACAACATTTCAAGACCAAGCTCCATAATCCCCCACTCCAAGCCCTCCCCACCGTGGTTCGTGCACCGTGGATAGAGCATCATGAATTGTGGGCCGTGGGTCATGAATCGTAGACATGGATGGTGGGCCGTGGTTTGTGGGCCCTGAATGATGCACCATGGATCGTGTGCCCTGGATCGTGCGCCCTGGATCGTACGCCCTGAATCATGTGCCCTGAATGATGCACCATGGATCGTGCGCCTTGGATCGTGCACCCTGGAACGTGCGCCCTGGATCGTACACCCTGAATCGTGCGCCCTGGATCGTGCACCCTGAATGATGCACCCTGGATCGTGCGCCCTGGATCGTACACCCTGGATCGTGCGCCCTGAATGATGCACCCTGGATCGTGCGCCATGGATCGTACACCCTGGATCGTGCGCCCTGAATGATGCACCATGGATCGTGCGCTCTGGATCGTGCGCCCTGGATCGTACGCCCTGAATCATGTGCCCTGAATCATGTGCCCTGAATGATGCACCATGGATCGTGCGCCTTGGATCGTGCACCCTGAATGGTGCACCATGGATCGTGCGCCCTGGATCGTGCGCCCTTGATCGTGCGTCATGGTTCATGGACTGTTGGTCGTGGATCATGGGTCGTGGGTCATTGATCGTGCACCTTGGATCGTGGACAGTAGATCATGGGCAGTGAATCGTGGTGTACGAATGTACGAATGGAATCGCGCAATGACGTTATGTTGAAAAGTTTTGAGCTTCGCTATTTGATTCATCTCTCTGATTTATCCGACACGTGCCTTCAGCTTGGAAGAGCCCAACAGGCGATCGTACACTCCCTCTTGTGGGGTACTGAGAATTGTAGCGTAAACTGCTGGTGGAGGTCAATGTGACATGACACGTGTAATAAATAAGGTTAATATGTTTTTTGAATGAATAATGTTCCTGGTGTAAAATGTGTTTGGCTTAGTACAAGCTCAAGCTAAAATACACTATTTGATGAAAAACATGTGTTTCTGCATCTATCTATAATTCCAGTAATCTCTGTCTGTACGTTTGTACGTTTGTACGTTTGTCTGTTTGTCTGTGACCGCTGTTTCTCGACAACTACCGGTCCGATATACTTGAAACTTGCCAGG
>NC_136262.1:58545592-58695592 GCF_964187855.1 Myxine glutinosa | reverse complement strand
AGGATTATATCACAGGTGGCGTGACAAAATGTACGGACAGGTACATTTGACGATTGGCTTCACAATCGGGTATATAAGGGTTGTTGCGTTCTGTATTAGTGGAAAACAACTGCTGCACGTCTACAAAAGTTATTGCCGCTTCCCCTGGAGATGGTCCGTCAACTCGACAATGCTGTTTGTCATTTAGTGGTGGCTTTACGAAATTCCGCAATGAAACAGCGTGCTATTGCTTGGCAGTATGGCATCACTCAAGGTCAGGTGTCAAAGATCCTGCAACGAAATGCTCAGAGGGGTGTCCCTACTCCAATACCGAGGCCAGGACGTCCCAGCAGAACCACAAGGAGGGATGATCGCCAGCTGCACCGGTTAGTCCTCAATGGCCGTACCAAGTCAGCTAATCGGCGTAGGGCTGAGTGGCAGCAACTGACAAATGTGCCTGTATACAGAAGGCTAGTCGACCAACGACTGGTTCAAGCAGGCTATTGTGCCAGGCATCCCCTGAGAAAGCCACGTCTGACCAGACAACATCGCCAGCGCCGATTGCAGTGGGCCAGAGAGCACCATCAATGGCAGCCAGGACACTGGAATCACGTGATCTTCAGTGACGAGTCTAGATTTCGGGTCTATCATCAAATGGCCGCGTCCGAGTGCGCAGACAAGTGCATGAAGCCTACAACGAAGATTGTATAGTGCCAAGAGTCCAAGCTGGAGGTGGTGGGGTGACCGTTTGGGCTGCTTTTCATGCAGGGGGCAAAACTGACCTGGTTGTTCTGAATGGAAACCTGAACCAGTTCAAGCACAGGGCCATTCTGGAAGAAACATTGCTTCCATTTGTTCGTGCAGCCTTTCGAGGAAACTTTGTCTTCCAAGATGACAATGCACGGCCTCATCGTGCTCGCATGATCCATCACTTTCTTGCTGACCGTGGTGTAGAGCATATGGAGTGGCCTGCCATGTCCCCGGATATGAATCCGATAGAGGACTTGTGGGCAGAATTAATGCGTCAAATCGACAACTTGGACCAGCCTGCCTCTGTGCGTGTATTGCAGCAGGCTATTGTCACTGCATGGCAAGCGATTCCTGTCCAAACCTTGGCAAATCTCGTGAACCGCATGCCTCAACGTGTACGTGCTCTCCTGAATGCTCGTGGGGGTTACACGAAGTACTGAACTGTAGTTTTACTGTCCGTAATCCCAGTCGTAATTTAACTTTTGTTTTTGTTAAAAAAAATGTTTGGCTAATGTGCAAAATAAAGAGATACTTCTGGAAAACGCACAGAAGTTTAACACAGTACTGTCCGTGAATTGAGTCGATATCAGTTTACATCACTTTCAAGGACAATTTATTTGCTTCGAAATGTCAAATGTGGTTTTTTTTCTTTTAAAGGTCACATTAACAAAATCTAGAATAATTTCAACATTGAAGTGAGCACCACAGGTTCTCTTCCTCATATGTGGTGATTTCAATTGTCACTATGCCAGTTGGCTGGGTGTGGGTACCGCTCTCACCAGCCATGGCTCCTCAGCAAAGGACTTCTGCGACTCACTGGGACTGACACAATCTGTCAATTTCCCGACCCGGATCTCAGTCAACGGAGCATCTTCTCTTCTGGACTTGATTATGACTAACTTCCCTGAAAATGTCTGCTGCTCTTCTTCTGCTCCAATCGGCTCATCTGATCATGTGCTTGTTAAAGTGGACATCTCTCTGACCATTCTCAGGGAGCCTGCTCAGCGTCGGCGAGTCTGGAATTTCACTCAGGCCAACTGGCACGGTCTTCAAGCAGCCATCAATCATCTGGACTGGTCTCCCATCTCTACCACCTCTGACATCAACTCATCCTGGGAATTCTTCCAAAGTAAATTGCTCTCTCTCATGCACAGATTTATCCCATCTCATCTTCAGTTGTCATACCCTTCCTCCCGTCCATGGTACACGGAATCTTGTGGTGAGGCTGTTGCCCAGAAACAACTTGCCTTCGTCTCCTGGAAAGCAAATCCAACGGAAGGAAATCTCATTTCCTTTCACAAAGCCCGAAACAAGTGTGTGTCCACCCGCAGGATATGTCAAAGAATATCTCTCCGTTCTCAAGACCGAACTCTCTTATCTGTCTCCCTCTTCCAAATCCTGGTGGGGTCTGGTCAAATCTGTTTCTGGTGTTTGTTCCCCCTCCATCCCCTCCCTTACCTCAATCGGCTACACAGCTGACTCCGCACGTGAAAAAGCTGAATGCCTCAACTCTGTGTTTGCCTCTAAATCTTGTATCCCAAACCCATCCCTCTCTGTACACACCGTACCCAGTCGTACCCAGCTGCTCCAGGACTCCGTGTCCTTTCCTCCTGACAAGGTGGAAAGTTCCTGTCAACCCTCGACTCTGATTCTGCAACTGGACCTGACGGTATCAGCCCACGGGTCCTAAAATCCTGTTCTTCTGCTCTTTCACTCCCTCTCTCTCTGTTCTCTTCACCCTCACTTTTGCTCAAGGTCAACTGCCATCTGCTTGGAAATCAGCCAACATCACCGCTTTGCACAAAAAAGGTGCAAAAACAGATCCTAGCAACTACAGACCAATCAGCCTTCTCCCAATTATCAGCAAAGTCATGGAATCCATCATTGCTTTGGATATGAAATCTTTCCTCTTCTCCAATGGCTTGAACTCTGATCATCAATTTGGATTCAGACCAGGTCACTCTACTCTGGACATGCTGCTTCTGCTGTCTCAACAATGGATGGAGGTCCTCAATGCCAAACAGGAAATTAGAGCTGTCTCCCTCGACATATCACGTGCCTTCGATACGGTCTGGCACCCCGCTCTGCTCACCAAACTCTCCTCCTTTGGTATCCATGGAAATCTCCACGCATGGCTGGCGGACTTCCTCTCTAGTCATAGTCAACGTGTGGCCCTGAATGGGTTTCTCTCATCTCCTCTTCCTGTTCAGGCTGGAGTTCCCCAAGGCAGTGTTCTGGGCCCTGTGCTTTTTCTGGTCTTCATCAATGATCTCGCTGACTCTCTTGAAAATCCTCTCTATCTCTTTGCTGATGACTCCACTCTCTGCCGCTCCATTCCTCATCCCTCAGATCGGCAGTCTGCAGCCTCCTCACTCTCTGCAGACCTGGACAAAATCACAGACTGGGCAAACAAGTGGAACATGTCTTTCAATCCTGACAAATCTCACACTCTTACGATGTCTCTCCGAAAAGACCGACTGGACAACCCTCCCATCTACTTTCTGAATAATCCTCTCCAAGAAGTTCTGTCACTCAAGCTTTTGGGTCTCACTATCTGCCATGATCTTTCCTGGGAAAACCACATTTCCAAGCTGGCCTCCAAAGCTAGTCGCTGACTGGGCATCCTCCGTCGTGCAAAGTCCTTCCTTGGCACACCTGAGCTCCTCACCACATACAAGGCTTTCATCCGCAGCTCAATGGAGTACTGCTCTCCCCTCTGGGCTGGTGCTACTGCCTCACACCTAGCTCGTCTTCACGCTGTTGAAACCAAAGCATTCAGAATCATTGCAATCTCCCGCGATGACGCTATCTCCGAGGGCCTTTCACTTACTCACCGCAGGCAGGTTGGTGGTCTTTCCGTCTTCTACCGACCCTTCTCCGGCCATGCTCCCCCAGCTCTCTCTGGGCTCTGTCCCCCAAATATTCCTACAGCTCGCACAAGATCTGCCTGCAACCCTCTTATGGCTAAAGTGCCAAAATCAAGACTCTCTGCTCACCTTCACTCCGTCATTCCTCTTTTCTCCCGCCTCTGGAACAAACTCCCTCACTCTCTTCAATCCCACTCTTCCCTCCAGGTCTTTAAAACGGCTGTTCACCACCATCTCTTATCTTCCCCAATCCAAAACCTTGATCTTTTCTACCCCCGCTAATTTCACCCAAAACCACTTTTTGAGGTGCCGACTTCTTTCCTGGAAGTCCTTGGTGTCCTTGCGTTTTATACCTATCCTGCCCCCCCCCCCCCAGGCCCTCTCCCTCCCATACATCTCCCGATGTCCCTGCTCTCAAATGTTGTGTTTGTGTGCTTCCTCCCTTTCTCTCCCCATCTTGTCGACCGCCCCCCTTTTTATATACTTTGGTTGCTTGTTTGTTTGATTTGTTTGTTTGATAAATGTTAGCTCTTTCTCGAGCTTCGACTTTGTATACAAAAAACAAACAAACAAAAAAAAAACATAATTCCAATGAACTTTCGGTTCTAAGTCATCTTGAAAAGTAAGTTCATCACCACAAAAAAAAAAATTCCATATTAAATGCCAAGTCTGTGTGTGTGTATATATATATATATATATATATATATATATATATATATATATATATATATATGTATATATATATGTGTGTGTGTGTGTGTGTGTGTGTGTGTGTGTGTGTGTTGCGGGCAAGGTAAGATGTGCTTCCGTCACCAGTAAACTTGAGATTGTGGGGGTTGTTGCAGGAGGAAAGATGTTATTTGTGTGGATATCTGGGAACGGTGCAGCATGCACTGAGTGCATGCTCAGTAGCATTGGCAGCAGGACAATACAAATGGTGACATGATCAGGTGCTGGCGGTGGTTGTGCAGATGGTGCAACAAGAGGTGCTGAGATCGAGAGAGATAAGAGTGGAGAAGGAGACCGATGGGGGAGAGGTGTTGTTTGTCAGAGCGGGCCAAGTGGAAAGAGGTGGAAAGAGGAGGAGGTGGAAAGCAAGAGGGCTGTCAGATGCTTGTGATTGGCAGGTGGTGGCAGACCTAAAGCCACAATTGGTATTCCCAGAGGATATCTGTGTGACAAGGTTGCGGACTGACATTGTCATCTGGTCAGGTGCAACAAGACAGGTCATCTTCGGGGAATTGTCTGTACCTTGGGAAGAGAACATGGAGGAGGTGCACGAGAGGAAGAGAGGAAAGTACAGTGACCTGGAGGCAGAGTGTCAGGAGAAGGGTTGGCGAGTTTCTTGTCAGCCATTTGAGGTGGGGTGTAAAGGGTATATTGGCAATTCCTTTTCTGCATTTCTTGATCAGCTTGGAGTGTGTGGGATAGAAAGAAGGAGGATGTGTGTCAAAGTGGCCCAGGTTGCCTTGAAAGGCTCACTTTGGATATGGAGGAAGTTTATGGAGGCACGTCAAACAGTGTTTGTTGAGGTTTGCATAAATGTGTTTTTGCATGAGTGGGGCAGGTTGGTAAGGGTAGGTGGTTGGTTGGTTGGTTGTGTGTGGTTTTTTACTATTATTATTTCTTATTTTGTGTATGTGAGTGAGTGAGTGAGTGGGTGAGGGGGTGTTTTTGCATGAATGAATTTTTGCATGAGTGTGTGTGTTTTTGTATGTTGAGTGGTGTATGTTGTAAAGGTAGGAGGTGGTTGGTTGGTGTTGTGTGTGTGTGTGTGTGTGTGTGTGTCTGTCTGTGTGTGTGTGTGTGTGTGTGTGTGTGTGTGTGTGTGTGTATGTGTGTATGGTCTGGTGTGTTTTGTTGGTGAGTGGTGAAGGTTATAAAGGTGGGTGTTCCACCATGATCCGTGCTGTGTACTCTGGAAGTTGAGGCGATTTTGTTGTTGTAGTCTGTGTTCGCACTGGCTGGGGGTGGGGGTATGTATGCATCCAGGTTTAGTTGCTGCATGTGGAGGTGTATGTGCCCCTGCTGGCCCACTTTAGCTGACCGTATCGAGGTTGAAGGGCCGAAACGGGATGATGCTGAGGACCTCGACTGAAGACCCGGTCAGTGAGGCACACTTGTGACCAGGTGTGTTTTGAACTTATGTTTGTGCTGGTGCTTCCAGTGACTCCTAGGAAAGACTGCCTGGCGACCAGGAATAGGCTGGTGATGCTGGAGAGACAGCATCGGGGGCAGGTGGCCTTGTCAGCCATTTTGCCGAGCTGCATGGTTTGGATTGTGTGGCACCCATAATTTACAGTGTTGGTAAAAAAATAGAGTACACCCCAAGGGCTCTCCGAGAGGTGGGGCGGAGGATGGGCCCAAACGGACAGATAAAACGGATAAAGACCCCCATACTGATGTTGACAAATGAGAACGGATTGTGGATGCAAGTCTGGTAAAGTGCCACTGTGGACGTGAGTTCGGATCCATCAGAGGGTTGAGGATCTATCAGGCCCGGAAGTGTGTGGGGGTGATCGTGTGGGAGATGTTGGTCTATGGGGTGATGGTGTGCGTGTGGAGGCATGGCAGGTTCGAGAGAAGTGTGGGTGTGAACGTGAGTTTGAGTCGGTGAGAGGATTGCATATCCATCAGAGCCGGATGGGTTGTGTGCGTCAGGTGGGTGAGGAGGAGGTACAGCAACGCAGTGCCTTTGAAAAGGGGACACGTAAGACGGCCGGGAGAAACAGCCAGGTAGCAAGCCACAGTGTTGTATGTCCTGGGGTTGTACTTCAGCAGGGAAAGGATGTGAGGAAGAGAGTGAAATGGCCAGGTATGGGAGAAAGTGAAGTATGGGAGAGAATGGATGGAGTGATGTGTGGGGTGCTTCATAGGTTGAAAGGAATGGTGGAAGATAGATTGAGAAAGATGAATGAGATTGTGTTTGAGTATGCGTGTGTCACGTTTGGAGTGAAAGAGTGTGTAGAGAGGGGTGAGAATGAGGCATGTTTGAGCAGGAGGCAGAGGGAGATCCATGAGTTGAGAATGGAGTTGAGGAGCTAGAATGGAAGAGGGAAGTGGAAGGGGAGAGGAATGGGCTTGAGGTGTTGACGAAGCAGGTGAGGATGAGGTTGGTGAAGTTGGAGATTGGAAAGGATGAAGAGGCGAAGAAAGGAGAGGCAGAGGAAGAGAAAGGTTCATTGAGAATCCTTTTCAGTTGATGAAGGATCTGTTGGAGCAGTACTGAAGGTACCAAAGGAACAGTTGGAAGGTCGCCTGCATGTCACGTATGCAGACACAAGGAGGAACGAAGTGGTGGAGGACATCGGAGGCTTGGTGAGAACGACAGAGCCAGGTGTTCCATTTGATTTGTCAGAGCCAAAGATGTCTGAGATTGAGGCGGTTTTGAGGAAGGCACGGGCGGCATCGGCTCCAGGACCAAGTGGAGTGCCATACAAGGTGTTTAAGAGTTGTGAAGGCATCAGGCAGTATCCTTGGAAGGCTCTGAAGGTGGTATGGAGGCAAGGAGTAGTGTCCAGTCAATGGTCTAGGGTGGAAGGAGTTTATATTCCAAAGCAGGAGGAGGCTGTGACACTTGAGCAGTTCATACCAATATCATTGCTCGATGTAGATGGGAAGATACTGATGAGTGTCTTTGCGGCACGGCTCTCAGGCTTCATCAGAGGGAATGGTTTTGTGGATGGTTCTGTGCAGAAGGCAGGAATACCAGGATCACCAGGATGCGTTGAACACTCGGCAATGGTCTGGCAAGTGTTAAAGGAGGCAAAGAGGCAAAGGAAGGATGTGGAGGTGGTATGGCTCGATTTGGAGAATGCATATGGGTCAGTGCCGTATGCCTTGATCAGGTATGCCATGGATTTCTTTTGGGTGCCACGGAGATTTAGGGATTTTTTGATGGCATATTATGATCAGTTTTGGATGCGGTTTGCGACACAGTCCTATGTAACAGAGTGGCAGAAGTTGGAAGTGGGGATCCCGATGGGATGTACCATCTCCCCTATTTTGTTTGTACTGGTTATGGAGTTGTTGATACCTGCAGTGAGTGGACATGGGAAAGAAGTGGAGCTAGCCCCTGGTCAGAGTTTGCCAGCAATATTTGCATTCATGGATGACCTGACAGTTGTCCAACAGTCCGCTGATGCAGCAGTAGAGGTACTGGGATGACTGGAAAGGTTGACGCGATGGGCAAGAATGGGCTTTAAAGCAAGAAAGTCGAGGAGTGTGGTAGTGAGACGAGGAGTGGTGGATAACATGCACAGGTTTGATCTGGGATGGGAGGTGGTTCCATCATTGGCAGAGGCTCCTGAGAAGAGTTTGGGAAGATGGTATACAGTGGAGTTGAATGATGTGGGAATGGTGGAGGAGGGCAGAAACAAGCTTTTGAGAGGTTTGAAGAGGATTGATGGATGTGGTTTGTCAGGTAAGTTGAAGGTATGGTGTTTGAAGTTTGGATTGATGCCACGTGTATTGTGGCCAGTGATGATGTATGATATTGCGATTTGGCATGCCGAGAGGATGGAGGTTGTGGTGAGCGGGTTTGTGAGGAGGTGGTTGGCAGTGCCACGCTGTTTGACGAACATTGCCTTTTATGGTCAGGGTGGAAAACTCGAGTTTCCCTTGACATCATTAACCGAGGAGTTTAAGGTGGTGAGGGTGCAGGAGTTTATGATGTTGCGGAATTCAAGTGATGCAGTGGTAAAGAATGCTCTCCCAGAGAAGAAGGGAAGTCGGAAGTGGAATGCAAGAGCAGAGGTGGACGAGATGGAGGAGCGGTTGCAACAGGAGGAGTTCATGGGGATGGTACAGCACGGGAAGCATGGCTTGGGGTGGATGAAGCATGAGCGGTGGGGAAAGGCATGTGTGAAAGAGAGGAGGAAGATAGTTTAGAGGGAGGTGAGAAGAAAGGAGGAGGAGGGGAGATATGTGAAAGCAGTCAGACAGGCACACCAAGGTGCTTGGACTAGGTGGGAATGTGTGCGGGTGAGGACATTGAAGTGGCAAGAGATTTGGAGGATGGAGCCAATATTGTTGAGTTTCCTGTTGCGGACAATGCATGATGTGCTTCCGTCACCAGTAAACTTGAGATTGTGGGGGTTGTTGCAGTGGGAGAGATGTTATTTGTGTGGAGGTCTGGGAACAGTGCAGCATGCACTGAGTGCATGCTCAGTAGCATTGGCAACAGGACAATACAAGTGGCGACATGATCAGGTGCTGGCTGTGATAGCGCAGATGGTGCAACAAGAGGTGCTGAGATCGAGAGGGAGAAGAGTGGAGACTTTCAAATGAGGGCTGTCTGATGCTTGTGATTGGCAGATGGTGGCAGACCTAAAGCCACAATTGGTATTCCCAGAGGACATAAAAACATTGCCTCAAACAGGGAACCATGATTGTCATGGGGCCCGCAAGGCTAACCCCCGCTCTAGCGGGGAAAATGGCCTTAAAACGATCATTCATTCATATTATTCAGAGGAGATCTGTGTGACAAGGTTGCGGCCTGACATTGTCATCTGGTCAGGTGCAACAAGACAGGTCATCTTAGGGGAATTGTCTGTACCTTGGGAAGAGAACATGGAGGAGGTGCAAGAGAGGAAAGTACAGTGAGCTGGAGGCAGAGTGTCGGGAGAAGGGTTGGCGAGTTTCTTGTCAGCCATTTGAGGTGGGGTGTAGAGGGTATATTGGCAATTCCTTTTCTGCATTTCTTGATCAGCTTGGAGTGTGTAGGACAGAAAGAAGGAGGATGTGTGACAAAGTGGCCCACGTTGCCTTGAAAGGCTCACCTTGGATATGGTGGAAGTTTATGGAGGCACGTCGAATGGTGTAGGTTGAGGTTTGCATAAATGTGTTTTTGCATGAGTGGTGCATGTTGGTAAGGGTAGGTGGTTGGTTGATTGTGTGTGGTTTTTTACTATTATTATTTCTTATTTTGTGTATGTATGTATGTGAGTGAGTGAGTGGGTGAGGGTGTGTTTTTGCATGAATGAATTTTTGTATGTTGAGTGGTGTATGTTGTAAAGGTTGGTCGGTTGGTGGTGTGTGTGTGTGTGTGTGTGTGTGTGTGTGTGTGTGTTTGTGTGAATGAATGATCTTGTGTGTTTTGTTGGTGAGTGGTGAAGGTTATAAAGGTGGGTGTTTGAGTGTTCCACCATGTTTACTTGTTTGGTGCTGTTGATTCTGGAAGTGGAGGCGATTTTGTTGTTATTTTGTTGTTGTAGTCTGTGTTCGCACTGGCTGGGGGTGGGGGTATGTACACATCCAGGTGTTGTTGCTGCATGTGGAGGTGTATGTGCCCCTGCTGGCCCACCTTAGTTGACCGTATCGAGGTTGAAGGGCCGAAACGGGATGATGCTGAGGACCTCCACTGAGGACCCGGTCAGTGAGGCACACTTGTGACCAGGTGTGTTTTGAACTTATATATATATATATATATATATATATATATGTATATATATATATGTATATATATATATATATATATATATATATATATATATGTATATATATATATATATGTATATATATATATGTATATATATATATATATATATATATATATATATATATATATATGTATATATATATATATATATGTATATATACAGTGGGGAGAACAAGTATTTGATACACTGCCGATTTTGCAGGTTTTCCCACTTACAAAGCACGTAAAGGTCTGTAATTTTTATCATAGGTACACTTCAACTGTGGAAGACGGAATCTAAAACAAAAATCCTGAAAATCACACTGTATGATTTTAAAGTAATTAATTTGCATTTTATTGCATGAAATAAGTATTTGATCACCTACCAACCAGTAAGAATTCCGGCTCTCACAGACCTGTTAGTTTTTTCTTTAAGAAGCCCTCCCATTCTCCACTCATTACCTGTATTAACTGCACCTGTTTGAACTCGTTATCTGCATAAAAGACGTCTCCAGACCGTCACCGACCACAAAGACCGCAAAGACCGACCGCAAAGCCGTCTCCAGACTTGTCCACACTCAATCAGACTCCAACCTCTCCACAATGGGCAAGACCAGAGAGCTGTCTAAGGACATCAGGGACAAATTTGTAGACTTGCACAAGGCTGGGATGGGCTACAGGACAATAGGCAAGCAGCTTGGTGAGAAGGCAACAACTGTTGGCGCAATTATTAGAAAATGGAAGAAGTTCAAGATGACAGTCAATCTCCCTCGGTCTGGGGCTCCATGCAAGATCTCACCTCGTGGAGCCTCAATGATCATGAGAAAGGTGAGGGATCAGCCCAGAACTACACGGCAGGACCTGGTCAATGACCTGAAGAGAGCTGGGACCACAGTATCAAAGAAAACCATAAGTAACACACTACGCCGTCATGGATTAAAATCCTGCAGCGCACGCAAGGTCCCTCTGCTCAAGCCAGCGCATGTCCAGGCCCGTCTGAAGTTTGCCAATGACCATCTGGATGATCCAGAGGAGGAATGGGAGAAGGTCATGTGGTCTGATGAGACCAAAATAGAGCTTTTTGGTTTAAACTCCACTCGCCGTGTTTGGAGGAAGAAGAAGGATGAGTACAACCCCAAGAACACCATCCCAACCGTGAAGCATGGAGGTGGAAACATCATTCTTTGGGGATGCTTTTCTGCAAAGGGGACAGGACGACTGCACCGTATTGAGGGGAGGATGGATGGGGCCATGTATCGCGAGATCTTGGCCAACAATCTCCTTCCCTCAATAAGAGCATTGAAGATGGGGCGTGGCTGGGTCTTCCAGCATGACAACGACCCGAAACACACAGCCAGGGCAACTAAGGAGTGGCTCCGTACGAAGCATCTCAAGGTCCTGGAGTGGCCTAGCCAGTCTCCAGACCTGAACCCAATAGAAAATCTTTGGAGGGAGCTGAAAGTCTGTGTTGCGCAGCGACAGCCCCGAAACCTGAAGGATCTGGTGAAGATCTGTATGGAGGAGTGGGCCAAAATCCCTGCTGCAGTGTGTGCAAACCTGGTTAAGAACTACAGGAAACGTCTGATCTCAGTAATTGCAAACAAAGGTTTCTGTACCAAATATTAAGTTCTGTTTTTCTGATGTATCAAATACTTATTTCATGCAATAAAATGCAAATTAATTACTTAAAAATCATACAATGTGATTTTCAGGATTTTTGTTTTAGATTCCGTCTTCCACAGTTGAAGTGTACCTATGATAAAAATTACAGACCTTGTCGTGCTTTGTAAGTGGGAAAACCTGCAAAATCGGCAGTGTATCAAATACTTGTTCTCCCCACTGTATATATATATATGTATATATATATATATATATATATATATATATATATATATATATATATATATATATATATATATATATTGTTACAGACGCGGCTTTTAGATGTTATATTGACCGAGCGGTGGTGTATTTAACCGCATCCGAACAGTTACTCCCCGATTAAAACCCGATTTCACCCGACGTTGACCAGATCGCCCCACAGATATTCAATCGGGAAACCTCTAATGCGACCGAAAGAGAATGAAAAAGAAGAAGAAGAAGAATACGGCGGAAGAACAGATTTTATTATACACACACAAGCAATGGATGGAAGAAGCAGTAACACAGCGAATCCTTAACTTACACTATTCATTTTTACTTAGCCCCAAGACAAACGAACAGGACAGGACGTTCACACTTACACAGGGGATAATTGCAGGCAGGTAAGGCTTGAGATGGATCGCTTGGTCGGGAGCGCGCAGTTCGCAATCCCTCGCGGTTTTGGCGGGAAACCCTCCGTCGGGTATCCACCGCGGTAGACGTCCCGCGCTGGTTCGGCACACCTGCTCCCCTTCTTGGGGCGGGGCCGTCTCCCTCCTTTCAGCGCGTCTCTCCAAAGCTGGTCTCCTTGCCGAGTACCTCTCCTCGTTGGCTTGGAGCGTTTCGCATCTCACCGCCTCTCTTTGGTGCAGCCTCGTTGCTCCTCTCCAGCTCATCTCTCAAAGCAGTCCCCTGCAGTCGCTTTTATCACCTCGAGCGAAATCAAGCCGCCGGCTCCGAGGGCACGCCTACCGGGTCGATCACCGCGGTGTTGATTGGCTGTTAGGGCCGGTTCACTCCTTCCCTCTTCTGACGAGGTGGAGACACGCCTTTCTTCTCCAACCTTACCTCGTGGCCAATGGTGGTTGAAGAGAAAAACCGACCAAAATGCGGAAGGCAAATGGAAGGGAGGTTTTGGGGAAATTGGAAGGGCCTACGCTTATTTTGTTTGATACAATGCAAAGTCAATCTAGTGGGAAAACACATACTTAACCTACATGGAATAAGGAAATACACTATTTAAAAGATATATCGTGACCTGCGTGTATATTTCATGCAATTAACTAGGACGCTGACTGCGACCATTATTTACATTACAGGGTGGTACCGTACGTTTGTAACGTTCACATTGTAACGTTTCCATTGTAACGTTTTCACATTCATTACACTTCTCAAATTCGTTACACACTTCTCAAAATCGTTACAATATATATATATACATATATATATATATATATATATATATATACAGGGTCCGTCAGGGAGGTGACGATTTTCAGAAAACTCGTACACAGTTATTTTTAGTCTAATTTAATTTTTTTTTTTTTTTAAGACTACATATATAATGCCATGTAATACACTGTAACAAAGACATTTAAAAAATGTAATTCATGTTTGAAAAATGACATCATCTAAATGGCGGCCGTTCTTGTCCAAGCATTCTTGCAGATGCGCGGAAAAGTTCCAGCATTTCTCAGCACAGCAGCATCCCTCAGCAGTTCCAGCATTCTTTCTGCGAACGTAAACCGCTGTACGAAATCATTCTGCTGCAGTTCTTGAACCACCATGATTTTGTACGCGTGAAAATGAAGGTCCAAGTGCAAAATTCGACGAACTGATCTGTCTGACATCCGTAGAGCGCGAGCGTGCCGTACCGCTGACCGACGAGGGCTGGCCTCCACAGCTTGTCGAACCCTTTCGATGTTTTCCGGGGTCCTAACGGTTCGATCACCTCCCCGAGCTGCTCCCGGCCTCACAGATCCAGTTGTCCTGAAGTTTTTTACCCACTTCAATATTGTGTTTCGAGACGGAACGGCGCTATGTCGACCAACATTGAAGTGAGTACGAAATCTGCGCTGTGTAAGCACCACCGAACTACTCGTTTGAATAAACGTCTCAACAACAAAGACGCGATGTTCAATCGTCCACAGCTCCATGGCTACTGAAATGGCACCGAACAACGAGTAACCAACAGCCATCACGCATGCGCTAGACCCCCCACTTGCATTGTTATACCCAATTCAAACATGAATTACATTTTTAAAATGTCTTTGTTACAGTGTATTACATGGCATTATATATGTAGTCTTAAAAAAAAAAAAAAAAAAATTCGACTAAAAATAACTGTGTACGAGTTTTCTGAAAATCGTCACACCTCCCTGACAGACCCTGTATGTATGTATCTATCTATATATATATATATATATATATATATATAACGTTGATAGATAGTATAGTACGATAGGATACGATAGTATAGATAGTACGATAGAGAGTACGTTGGATAGTATAGGATACTTGATATATATATATTGTTACAGATACGACTTTGATGGTATGGTGGGCCGAGCGGGATGGCCGCCGTATCCGTACAAGTTACCCGATTGTACTCGAACGTCGACGAAGCCGCGCTATGCTGGCTCAATAAGAAAAAGAAGACACCCGGCTGGATTACAATCACACAATACGACACCAGGGGTTCAGTTCTCAAGACCTCCGGAGGAGGTTATATTAAGGCGGAAAAGGTTAGATTACAGGGACAAGAGGGAAACATAGGAAGGTGGGCACTTAAACACACTCTTATATTAACCCTAGACAGACCACAGATAAACGGGACAAGGCTCACTCACACGGGGTTTGATGGCCAGGAAAGCGGCAGTCGATGGCTCAGGTGCACCTGGCTCAGGGACAGAATCGCGTACGTTGGTGTCCAGCAGATGCGGGGAGGTCGCTCAGCGCTCGTGGGTCGCGACTTTGGTGGAGATGCCGGGGAGGTCGCTCAGCGCTCGGGAGGGTGGCGTCTTGTCCTTCCAAGCTCGGGGCGCATCTTACGTCACGTCCGGCGCGGGGCCGCGTATATCCGGCGGGGAGTCACGCCCTTGCTCGTTAGCTCCGCCCCATATGGCATCGGCCCATGGCTTCTCATTGGGTGCGGGGGTTACCGGCTCCGCCCTTGACGAGGGGCCGACAGGGAGCCCCCTTCTGGGTAACCCCGTCGAGCACATGTTCAATGGCGGCCAACCGAGCCGGAGTGAGGACGCATAGCCGCTGTTGTTGTGGTTGTTGTTGGAGCTTGAGATGATGGGAAGAGATGCGGGGAGGTATGGGAAGGTCCTAAACTCCTACTGGTGCCATATCATCACATTCTGGTGCAACGAAGAGTCATAATTAATGGAAACAAGTCCTTAACTGACATAGATTAAGAATAACTAGCAAGATGTCCTATAATTGTCTACGTGTGGTGCGGGGGACCTGGGCACGACATTTAATGGGGGAATGAAGGGGAAGATCGGCTCTAATGGGTGTTGTTTACAGACAATGGGACTAGGGAATGGGGTAAGGGGAGAGTTGGGGAGTATCGGAGAAGATAGGGGAATATTTACAAGCGGATATGGAGGTCAAATTCCATATTCGCAACATTGCACCCTTCTCTACCCTCGGGGCGTCCCGACCCGATAAATTTTTACCTACTTTAGTGTGGCACGCAATGTAGTTCCCTCTACTATTAACTCTACCCTGAGTGCGACAGTTTTACAGATATTCACAAATGAGTAAATATGTCCCCCTGCGACGTTGCACCCTTCTCCTCACAGAAACACACCCACAGGATAACCGCATCCGGAAAGAATTCTCAAACTAAACATACAGCCGGTAGGGAGCATTATTTACAAGACTACGCTGCTATTTACACTACGATCCAGGACCTGTTTTTGGAGGAACACATGCAGATGTTATGCATAGAGAGAGCGCGCTTGCCAACATCGATACACCAACCCACGAGTGCTCTGTGGCCGACGGCCTTTAATAACGTGCAGAGCACCCTTTCCCGAGCATCAACAGCACCACCCCACCACCAATCGGTGCAGTCACCATTGTTCATTGGAATAAAAATAACTTCAACAACCCCTAACCCTGCAGGTGTCTCTTGCTCTTCTTGTGGTGCACTTGGTGGTGTTAATTAAAAGTGGTTCACCTGTATGGCATAGGTGCCACGCTGACCCATAGGTCCATCCCCGGGTGGTGCTTGGCCGCAAACGAACTGCGGTCCATTGTGGGTGGCCACAAACATTGCGGTCCATATGGTGTACCGATCCAGGCAGCGAACAGCGAAAGTGCAGGCCCACAACTGCGCAGCCAGCACCTCTCTCTCCTCTCTCTCTACCCCAAAGCCAGATCCTCGGAGGTGGGAGACAAAAGAAGCAGACAAGTGAGTAAGGTGGTAAGGGCGCAAAAGTGCACGCAATGCAAGGTGATGCACACTGGGGGCACATGGGAACCAGGTGAGACAGGTACGTTCCTACCGTACGCCCCCCCCACCAGGTAACCTACATGGCCCCTCCCTTACCCCTTACTGTATCAACAAAACACAACACTACCCATAAACATCTACTTTACAAATCCACAAACATCCCTACTGTCTTCCCCGTTCCTCCCATATACCAAATTCGTCTTCTCTCCCTCCTAACCAATCAAATTTGCCATTTTCAACTCTCATCAAAATTTGCCATCTCCAACTGCACATCAAAATTTGCCATCACCAATTCATCATCAGTCCCTCCTAGGGAGGGAGAGATGGAATCACCCCAATGTCTCATCCACGTCGTGATGCGTCTCACAAATCCACAGCAATTTCATTTCCTGCACAAAACAACGAAAACACAGGTGTGGAGTCATCATCATCACCACAGGTAAGTGGCTGCGTATGGTGCGACAGGTTCATCAATCCTAACTATTTCCTAAATGACTTTAACAACTTTACACTACCCGGGGTCTTTCTCCGGCCAAACCATTGGCCCTCTTACGCTATGGGTTCTAAAAACCAATTCCCATTGGCCAAACTGTGGTGCTCTTCAATTTGGGGTCTCACTCCCCCGATTCATCTCCCGGTGCCCTCGTACAATTTCTGGGCTGCGACGTGTACCTCTCCCAGTGGGTCTACCCACCTGCACACCTCCACCACTGTAGTTGCCTCCGAGCTTACCTGCTCCTTACCCTAACCTATCTACCTGGGGAAGGCCCTCTGGCGCTCTCCCCACTCCGTGCCCTCTCTGGCACTGGGCTACCCGGGTCCATCCCCGGGATCCTCAGGCACCCACTCACAACTACCGGCTCCCAGAGCCCACCTGCGGCCTCACCTGGCCGACATCCTCACAGTGGTGGAGTGCCCAACCAACTACACACACTAACAGGCTACACGCCCAGCCATTTCCACAACACTAATGCACCCATTCACAACACCATTCTGCAACCGCACCACAAATGCCAATATCCAACCACAATTTACCTGCACCCTCTACCTAACACTTACACTACCCGCCCCGGGTACTCGTGAAAGGGGTCCACTCTTCCCCCATCCACACCTTCGCACCATGCACACCACTCCGTACCACTCACTCCAACTCTCTCCACACACCTGTACCTGCACACCTGTGCTCTCACACCTGGTGCCACCTGCACCCTTCTCTCCCCAAGCGCATTCGCGCTGATCCACACACTCACTACTCATACACTGCTCCACACACCTGTCCAGTTGCACACCTGTGCAATCACACCTGTTCAATTCTTACAAACACGGCATCATCTCAGCTAACTACTCCCTTCTGAAACTTGCGCTTCCCAGTCGTCCCTTTAAACTATTGCGCTCCCTCGTCATTATCATCCATACTAATCTACCTGCGTCCCCACTACAGGTATCAGTCACTAACTAAACTTAACGTCACCTAAGGTCATCTTCTCTAGATCCCTATCAATATAACCTAACCCACCCGGGCTAGTTTTCACTGCCATACACCCCATAAGCTATTGCTCCTTTGCCCCCCGCATGGGAAGGATGGTGGATTTGCCATCCCACCACATCGGGGGTCTCTCACTACCAATTTTGCACATCAAATTTCAACAAATCAAAAATTTGCCAATCACTACTCATCATCTGCCAATCACTACTGCCAATCCTTTGCCAATCATCACATTTCGCCTTTTTCTAATTTCGGGGCCAAAACACTAACCTCATCACCCAGTCGACTCACTAATACCTCTCGGTGCGCCAATCCCTGTCCAAAGCCCGGCTTCGTAAAGCCAAGCAATGGATGCTAGTTGTCTTGTGCCAGCGGCTGGATGCATCCCGCATTCGGTGCAGGGAAGGAGGTTTACCCGGGCCGAGATCCCACGCACCATCTCGGCACGGAGCCATCCCATGGCTCGATCTCGGCCTGCCGGAATGCCTCACCAAAAAGTGGTCGCCATGACGACCCTTTCTATCGGGCTGCCCGCTCCGCCTAGTGGAGCACGGACGCGGCCGTTCAAAGCGAGGCCCAGCACGCACCGAGGGCCCGACTCGGCTATAAGTCGTTCTAAACTCTACCCCGTCTAACGTCGATGCTTCACCTGCATGCTTACATCCCGCAGCCCGTTCCTTGCTCACACATCCAGCCGTTTCCATGCCCCTCGTACCGTTCCTTACACACCCAGGCGCACCCATTCCACTCACAGCCTTGGTCACACACCTGACCACCGAACACTTTGGCACACATTCGTTGGTCGCACACCTCACCAACACACCGCTTCGCACCCCCTCCTCGGTCACCTCCTCTGTGACAATCACAGGCGTGCCCTCATTCGCACACCCAACCACGTGCCTCACCACCAACTCCAGCGTGCATTCCCACTCACGCTCTACCATTCCAGGTGTGCATCCTTCCATCCCAGGTGTACATCCTCGCTCACCTGTCACAACTAACTCACGCTCCATGTCACTCTCACTACTTTCACCTCCATTCTTGACAGCGCACTCACCCTTACTCTTGACAGCGCAGTCTTTCCCCATGCACCTGTCCGTCACACACCTTTCTCGCGCACACTCTCCCGTTACACCCTCTGTAACACTCACCACAGGTGGACACTCTTCCTTACTTCTGACAGCGCACTCTTTCCTCATGCACCTGTCCGTCACACACCTTTCTCGCGCACACTCTCCCGTTACACCCTCTGTAACACTCACCACAGGTGGACACTCTTCCTTACTTCTGACAGCGCACTCTTTCCTCATGCACCTGTCCGTCACACACCTTTCTCGCGCACACTCTCCCGTTACACCCTCTGTAACACTCACCACAGGTGGACACTCTTCCTTACTTCTGACAGCGCACTCTTTCCTCATGCACCTGTCCGTCACACACCTTTCTCGCGCACACTCTCCCGTTACACCCTCTGTAACACTCACCACACCGCGCTTCCACGTGCTCCCTCGCACACGCGCTACGACCGACTCACTCTCGCCAGCACACTCACTCCTTGGCACGCACTTTTTCCTCACACACCCCAGAGTCGGACTTTCTCGCACACCTCCTCTTTCGCACACCAGACCTGTCGCACACTTCACCAACGGCCTTTCACGAACACCCGGGTCCACCTCGACCCCCAAGCTCCTTAAATCCCCTGGCGCATCATACGCACGACCATATTGGTCACCACTTACACCGGGTCCTCTTTCTCTTCGCTTCTCCTCCATCACCTGCGAATCCCTCATCCGGTTAATGAGCACATCATCACGATCCGAACACAGACTTTGGACCAATTCTTTTACTTCCTCCTTTATCTCTTTCTTATCCTCTCTCCGTCGCTTCTTAATTTCGCTCACCCCTTCTTCCACTTCCTCTAATTTTTGCTTCATCTCCTTCATCTCTTCGTGCGCCCCTTTAAGTTCTTCCTCTAACTCCACTTTATTTTTTTCTATGTGCTCCCGCACCTCCCGCTCTTTAACCTCCATTACCTCTACCACCTTGTCCATTTTCCTCGTCAGGTCCTCATGTACCGTCTGGCACTCTTTTTTAATTACCCCTACGTCCTTTTTCATCTCCTTCTGTGTCGATTTTAAACCCTCTATTACCGCTGTGTTCTTCTTTACCTGGTCCCCCAGCTCCTTTTGTCCCACTGTCAGTTGTTCTACTCCCAGCGTCAACTCCTCTATACCACCTTGCAATTTTACAGTCCCCTTTCTCACCTCTTTCTCCATGCGCTCCTTACAGTGCCTCACCTCCTCGCGCACTCCTCCGACCTCCTCACTCACTCCTCTTCTGATCTCCTCTCCCATCACTTGCATCTCCTGCCCAGATGCCACCCTCATCTGCTCCATTTCCTCCCTGTGAGCATCCAGTTTGGTTTCTACCCCCATTCTGACCCCCTCTATCTGCTGCTCCATTTGTTTAACTTCCCTTTCCGCTTGGTCCCTCATGTCCCTCAATTTGCCTTCCATACTGTTTTCTAACCCCTCTAACCCATTTTTCACTCCCTCTATCTGATTCTCCTGGGCAGCCATTCTATTTTCTACCCCCTCTAACCCCTTTTGCATCCCTTCCATTTGATTCTCTTGAGCGGCCATTCTGTTTTCTACCCCCGTTAACCCATTTTTCACTTCTTTTATCCCGTTGTCTAACCCCTCAAAATTATTGTCTAACTTCTCACTGGTACCCCTCGCTTCGTCCCTCATTACCCCCATTTGGCCCTCCATTCGCCCACTATCAACCCTCATTTGCTCACTCTGAGCATCCATCCGGTTCCCCAATTGGTTACTCTGCAGTTTGAGGGACGCCTGCATTTGCGCCATAAATTGCTCCATGAGGACCTGCATCTGGGCCATCCCTCCCACTTGTGCAGCGGGTGCGGCCGCCGTAGCTATGTGCGAGGCGCAATTTCGTGCGTCTGCTACCCCCGCTGTTTCGCTCTCCTCATGTCCCTCATGTCCCTCAATTTGGTCCTGGACCGACCCTGCTTCACTCTCCCCTACCGGACCCCAGCCGTCTTGATCCGCCATAGCGCGACTTTCAAAATTCGGGTTTTTATTATTTTTTTTTTTTTTTTAAAACACAATCAAATTTCGCTGTTATAATTTCGAGCGCGTAAACGCGCTCCGGGTCCAATCTCACTCCTCGACACCAATTGTTACAGATACGACTTTGATGGTATGGTGGGCCGAGCGGGATGGCCGCCGTATCCGTACAAGTTACCCGATTGTACTCGAACGTCGACGAAGCCGCGCTATGCTGGCTCAATAAGAAAAAGAAGACACCCGGCTGGATTACAATCACACAATACGACACCAGGGGTTCAGTTCTCAAGACCTCCGGAGGAGGTTATATTAAGGCGGAAAAGGTTAGATTACAGGGACAAGAGGGAAACATAGGAAGGTGGGCACTTAAACACACTCTTATATTAACCCTAGACAGACCACAGATAAACGGGACAAGGCTCACTCACACGGGGTTTGATGGCCAGGAAAGCGGCAGTCGATGGCTCAGGTGCACCTGGCTCAGGGACAGAATCGCGTACGTTGGTGTCCAGCAGATGCGGGGAGGTCGCTCAGCGCTCGTGGGTCGCGACTTTGGTGGAGATGCCGGGGAGGTCGCTCAGCGCTCGGGAGGGTGGCGTCTTGTCCTTCCAAGCTCGGGGCGCATCTTACGTCACGTCCGGCGCGGGGCCGCGTATATCCGGCGGGGAGTCACGCCCTTGCTCGTTAGCTCCGCCCCATATGGCATCGGCCCATGGCTTCTCATTGGGTGCGGGGGTTACCGGCTCCGCCCTTGACGAGGGGCCGACAGGGAGCCCCCTTCTGGGTAACCCCGTCGAGCACATGTTCAATGGCGGCCAACCGAGCCGGAGTGAGGACGCATAGCCGCTGTTGTTGTGGTTGTTGTTGGAGCTTGAGATGATGGGAAGAGATGCGGGGAGGTATGGGAAGGTCCTAAACTCCTACTGGTGCCATATCATCACATTCTGGTGCAACGAAGAGTCATAATTAATGGAAACAAGTCCTTAACTGACATAGATTAAGAATAACTAGCAAGATGTCCTATAATTGTCTACGTGTGGTGCGGGGGACCTGGGCACGACATTTAATGGGGGAATGAAGGGGAAGATCGGCTCTAATGGGTGTTGTTTACAGACAATGGGACTAGGGAATGGGGTAAGGGGAGAGTTGGGGAGTATCGGAGAAGATAGGGGAATATTTACAAGCGGATATGGAGGTCAAATTCCATATTCGCAACAATATATATATATATATATATATATATATATATATATATATATATATATATATATATATATATATATATATATATATATATATATATATATATATATATATAGTGTGTGTGTGTATATATATAGCATGATATCTCACCCACCAAAATTCGAAGATCCAGACCATTCCCTCACTATCGGCCCTCATTTCTCCCGTCTCTTTCCTTAATCCCCCAATTTGGCTTCCAAATTGCTCACTGTTCCTCTTCAGGTCTTCGCCCGTCTTGACCATAAAGGCCCTCATCTGCATCACCAATAGGCCCCAGTCTACTGGTGTCGCGGGCTCGGCTACCGCGGCCATGTGCGAGGCGCCGCCATCTTGTGCGCCTGCAACCCCCACTATTACATCTTCTCCAACCTCCTCCTCTATCTCCCCCATCTCCTCCCTGGGGTCCTGGGTTGACTCTACCCCCTCTTATATCTCCCCCACCGGCATCCGACCGCCTTAACCATCCATGGCACGATTATAATTTGGATATTAAATAATACATTTCGGCCGCTCATAATTTTGACCAAAGTTTTTTCAGATGTTAAAAATTTGGTTCGGGTCCAATCCCACTCCTGACACCAATTCTTGTGGATCTCGGAGTACGGCACTCCCCTTACCGAGGGGGAGGGGGTTAATCCCCTCGTCTATTAAGCTGGCCGTCTCCAGTCCTGGAGCTATGACGTCACTTCTGGTCAGCGCTGAATAGGGTGGTAGGCCAATTGTTCCTATTACCTAATTACCAGCGCCTTCCGGTAAGCGAGGAAATGAGCCCCGCCCGAGCCGCAGCTGTAATGGACACGCCGAGCGAAGCGAGCCACGACTCGGGCCGTTAACAAAAGGACTAAACCCGATTATAGCGGTTGGCCAAATCGTGCCACAGGTACTCAATGGGGAAAAGACTAAGGCGATTGGACGAGAGGAAGCAAAGAATACGAAGGGTAAAGGAAGAACAAATATGATTTATTACTGTCTACAAGAGGAAACGAAAGAAGGGAATATACAAGGAGAGGAAATAAAAGGACATAGGGCAACCTTAGACACTCTTATATATCACGCCCCTGACAATACAAACAGACTCACACAAAAGGTAGCTGGTAGGGGAGGAAGGTCCAGGTGGATGGTTCCAGGCGAGGGGATGGTCCAGGCTCCGTGTCCGCGGGTGAAGGACGGCTGGCAGCTTGACGTCGATGGCGCGCGACCGGACCTTACAAACGTGAGGGGCTGGAATGAATGCACGTATAGCGTAAAGAACGCTCTCAAAACCACGGCAGTTCGTATTGACAACGATCGTCCCAAACGATCCTCTGCGCAATGTTCTTAAGTTCGCCGCCTCTGCGCTGTTCTCTCGCCTCTGCCGATCTCGTTCATCTCCCTCGGTCTCTCTCAGTGTCTCCCTCTCTCTCTCTCTCTCTCTCTCTCTCTCTCTTCTCTGCTCTTCCGCCTGGTGTCTGCCGTGAAAGGGCTTGCGCTCTCGCTTTTATTGCCAGCTTCGCATATTAAGCCGCGTCCGCCTTGCTCCGCCTACCCGTGAACACGCCCCGGCCCGGATTGGTCACAAGGGTTCATCAGTACCTCCCCTCGTGACATGTTGATGGGGGCCACGCCTAGGTTCCTGGCCGCTCCTCCCTTTTTCTCCCACTCCGACCGCGTGCGTAATGGCGGCTTGGGGCCAGCAAACAAACCAAAAAGGGCAGCAAACGCTGCAATACGGCTACTGGCACTTTGGAGAGAGAGAGATGATTGGGGATAATTGGAGGGGGCCTATCTTATTTGATTAATACAACGCAGAGTCAAACTATTGGAAACAGATCCTTAACTGAAACACATACTAATGAAATAACTAAAGAAGAATCTATGGTGTCCTACGTGTTGCACTATGACCTAACTAGGGTGGGACCTTTACAAAGGGGGATAATTACAAGAATTATTATTATACAAAGTGAAGGTTCTAAAAACTGTAACAATATATATATATATATATGTGTGTGTGTGTGTGTGTGTGTGTGTGTGTGTGTGTGTGTGTGTGTGTGTGTGGGGGGGGGGGGTGTGGGGTGTGTGTGTGTGTGTGTGTGTGTGTGTGTGTGTGTGTGTGTGTGTGTGTTGTACATAGCATGATATCTCACCCACCAAAATTCGAAGATCCAGACCTGGATCCTGATAAGAGTGATTCTTCACCATTGAGATCCAGATAAGAGATTTTTCAAGTCATTCTTCACCATTGAGAGATGTAACCCCAAAAAGACATATTTCAAAAGGTTATTGACAGATTTTGACAAAACTTGGTGGATGAGTTGGGTAGGTGACAAGAACAAGCCCATTAGATTTTGGGTCATGTCCGAATCCATAATCAGCCTATCAGTGGGATACAAAACTGTTCAGCCAGAGGGAAGGGAAGATGGTATACCGTATAGGGAAAGAGTGTATACAAATGCCGCCGTTTTGCATACGTAATATGTCGATGTCCTCAAATAGTCTCCAGAAAATGTTGAATTACAGTCTTTTGCATACATGACGAGAATAACTCACAAAACACATTTTAAGTTTTGAGACACAAGCAGGCATTTGCTTTATATGTTTTACAACACAAAAGAAGCAACGTGAAAAAGCACAAAATGTACAAATAAACAACTTCTTAAATTTACTTTATGTACAATGATAATTTCGAGAAATATAAAAATATGCTTTTCAGTGCAATATTATCACAGATATGTTTATGAAACAAACACGCATCGTGAACTGGCCATTTAATCTAAGAAAAAGCACAATCAAATAAAAATGTCGCTCAACGATTCCGATTGTCTTCACCTTTAAAATCGTTACTCTGTCATAAATAGAAAAAGGTGTGTGTGTGTGTGTGTGTGTGTGTGTGTGTGTGTGTGTGTGTGTGTGTGTGTGTGTGTGTGTGTGTGTGTGTGTGTGTGTGTGTGTGTAATATATATAAAATGTGTGTGTGTCAGACAGTCATTCCCAAGTCGAGACATTGCTATATGCATTAACTTCACATTCCACAATCAGTGCCAACCTTTGGAATGCAATCAAAACGGTTTGAAAGGGTTAAAGGATTGTCGCAACTTCGTAATTGTGTTGGATGGAGACGCATCATTGGATGTAATCAGGTTAAGTTTTATTAAATGCCGATCATATTCTGCAAAAACCACCGATATTCCTTCGATCTTCGTGGGAAGCTAAAAATCCATGTAAACAGACTAATTCAATTTTGCAGTAAAAGTTGGAAGGGACGTGACCGAAGGTCTTGCTCATCATCAAAGCATTTTGTATCGCTGTGACCATTTGGACAGAATAACTGCGATGGACGAATAAATAGAAGATGATTGATTTATTCTAATATCCCACATTGCTCTTTTGTTCCTTGTATAGACACATTTTCAATATATTTTTGCTTCAGGGGCCATCTATTTATTATGTACACACTGGTTAAAAGAGGGTTAGAGTGGTGGGTGGGAGTTGGGGTTCATTTGAGAAAATTAAGATTCAGAGAAGGGTAAGTGTGTGTGTGTGTGTGTGTGTGTGTGTGTGTGTGTGTGTGTGTGTGTGTGTGTGTGTGTGTGTGTGTGTGTGTGTGTGTGTGAGTGTGTGTGTGTGTATTAGTTGTTATATCCATATGTGCGTTTCAGAAGATGGAACGGAGCCCTCCCACATCTCAATGTATATCCACCTTCGTGTGTGTGTGTTACTGTCGTTGTTTGTGTTTTGTGTGTGTATGTATGTGTGTGTGTTACTGTGGGTGTTTGTGTTTTGTGTGTGTGCGTGTTTGTGTGTGTGTGTTACTGTGTGTGTTACTGTGTGTGTATGTATGTGTGTGTGTTACTGTGGGTGTTTGTGTTTTGTGTGTGTGCGTGTGTGTTTGTGTGTGTGTGTTACTGTGTGTGTGTATGTGTGTGTGTGTGTGTATGTATGTGTGTGTGTTACTGTGGGTGTTTGTGTTTTGTGTGTGTTACTGTGTGTGTATGTATGTGTGTGTGTTACTGTGGGTGTTTGTGTTTTGTGTGTGTGTGTGTGCGTGTTTGTCGGAAAATATTGGAAAGGGAGAGGAGGAGCATTATGAGAAGAGTGGGGGGGGGGGGGGGGGGCGTTGGGAGAAATGTGGGGGGTGGGGAGAGGGATGAATATTCTGCAATTTGCATACTTTATAAATAGATGGCACCTCCGAATTAATAGACATACAAGCTCCATCCTCGGTGTTTGTAATTGAGGGAATAGGGAATGGATGATACATTCCATATTCTTTCTTTTTTTCTGACATTTGTAAAACTTGCAATTGCCTCCTCCCACCCCCACTCCACGGAATTAATCGCAATGTAATTCCATGTGATGGTTCATTTTAACAAAAAAAATAATCTTCAACTATAGCCATTATCATGTGATTCGATCATGTAATAAATTCAATAAACAAATTATTAGGAGAGAAGAAAGTGCTGCTGCACATTAAGCAGAGATGTTGGAGGGAGAGATGTGTGTGTGTGTGTGTGTGTGTGTGTGTGTGTGTGTGTGTGTGTGTGTGTGTGTGTGTGTGTGTGTGTGTGTGTGTGTGTGTGTGTGTGTGTGTATATATATTTGTTGGAGGGAGAGAAAGCGAGATGTTATCGGGAGGGAGAGAGAGACAAGAGATTGGAAAAGGAAACAGATATATTGGAGGGGGAGACAGAGATAGATAGAAAGAAATGGTGAAAGGTAGATCTGTAGACAGACATTCTGGAGAAGTTGGAGGAAAGGGATGGGGTTGGCCAAGAAAAACGGTAAAATAAATAAAGGAAAATTGTGTCACTTAAAATTTTGAAACTTTGTATTTCTCCACATGTCATAGGTATGCGGATACCTTTGGTCACGATGGATGTGTATACAAAGAACAAAGCTGGCTCACATTCTAACTGCGTTCACACCTGACCTGACCTGACGTGTTAGGGGAGGCAGCACCCTGAGGCTCACACCCAGTTTTTGTGCTTCTGTTCATATCTAAAGATGTACCACAAACTCACTGTTTGGTAACCACGGCATCCGAGGCAAACGTTTCTTTATGCAAGCCGATGTTATTTAAATGGATGACGTGTGCACTCGACGATATTGTAAGCAATATTTGCTAGTTCTGTCAAAAGATGGCGCTGCAGCACAGGCTGTGAGCTCTGCGGGGGGCAAAGCTGAAACAAGTTTGAAAGGTAGCATCGCTGCGGTGTTGTCCTGATGTGTCGGAGACACTGTGGGTGTGGGTGTCTGTTGATGGGAGCTGGGCAACGACGGGACATCTTTGATACAGCCTGCGGCCTGTGACCGTATCAGCGTGGGCGTAGCGTTCGACCGAACCCGAGGGACTCGTTCGTGGTCTGTGAACTTGTCGAAGGCCTTTGTTGGCCAGATAATGTTGCTGTGAGGCAAAGCTTGTTGCACAGAGCTCATGTAATTTGTTGCTGGCAGTGTTGAGCAGCAAGGCCACAACAAGGCTGCTGGTCTTTCTGGTTTGGTCGCTTCAGTACATCCAGTCTTGTTGCCCAGCAAAGATGTTGTTGTGAGAATGTTGACCTTTACTCTTTCTGGCCTCACCACCTCTGCACTTTCAGCGAAACCTCCAGAATCAGACACAAAGCCAACGTCTTTCTCCTCATCATCATCTCCTTCCTCTTCTTCATATTCTCCATCTTCAACGTCCTCCTCCATTTCTCCATCTGTGTCTTCAACATCAGAAAACCGGTGATCGTCATCCTGAGAGGTGATCAATTCGAGCATCTCATCTGCAACATAGAAAAGTTTGTTTTTCTTTTAATAGGGATTTAGATTTTGAAGTATTTGCAATATCCCATGTGGAACAAATTGTGAAGTGAGGTGCAATGGGATTCATAAGGTAGGTAATGTCTCCCACCATGGACGATATTTTACCCAGAAAGGGGCAGATATGCATCCATCGCATCATTAGTCCAGAGTAAAGTTTTTAGCATCACTTAATATAATCTATCCTAACTGATGGAATCCCAACATCCTCAAGCCAATATCGAAGGAGAGAGAGAAAAACAAATTACTTTTTTCCTCGCTGTCACGACTTCCTCCAGCCACCAGTTCAGGATTGATATCATGGTATTTTTTGCTGTGTGCCTTCGACTTCATATGCTTTGTCAGATTTCCTGCAGAAAATGGCAAGCACCAACTTGTTAACTTTTTGTACAAGCTGGAAGTGTTACAACTCAAAATGGATGTGTTAACAAGTTTACGGACACCAATGCTTGTAAACTACATTAAAAACAGCTCCAATAGTCTAACAGCGGCAGAGCCGGCTTTGTTTGGTACCTCAGTTGAACGTCAGTCATTGACAGCAGGTTCATGAAGGACTTGGACAAAAAAACGTACCTAGTCTGAATGTTGCTTTATCCAGTTAATGGTGAAACTGCATATGGGGAATCCGCGAATCTCACGGATGAAAACTCTTACGTCATATACTCATTCTGCTGTAAACTCAATATCTCTATATTTTCATTCCAACAGCATCATTCATCAATCCAATCACATATTAATACTATAATAATAATAATAATAATAATATATCAAAATATGATGTTAAATGACGATTGTATCGACATATCAAACCAGCAAACCGTCGTCATCTGTTCACTTCCGGGTTCGCGAGCAAGGTCCGTGTCGATCACATTTCAAAACCATAATTGTATTGAGGAATTTCTGAAACCTCCTACCTACCTTAGATACCCGCTGGAACCCAAAACGTTCCACAGAAGGTCATTATATTTCCTTTTAGTGAAATATGCAACTGTAATGGTTACTAAATGCATCCCCCTGTCATATGATCAGATCGTCAGCTCTGATTGGTGGACATTTGTGAGGAACATACATTCAGTCGTGGCCAAAAATATTGGCACCCTTGCATTTTTTTTTTCAAACAATGCACCATTTGTTCCAGAAAATTGTTCAAATTAAAAAATTATTTGGTATCCACATATGTATATCTTTTGTTTGCAGTGGAACAAAACAAAACAAGCTGAAAAAATTAGGAAATCTTAGCTTATTCCACACAGAAATCCTAAAATGGCCCGGACAATATTATTGGTACCTTTTAAAAGTTGTTAGAAATAATTAGATGTCAAGCAGGTGTTTCCCCTTCACTTTGGAAGTGAACTTACCTGTGGTGAGTTGCAGGTGCCTGCAATCTAAAAATCACTCATTCAACCAGTTTGAATAGGGCAAAGGAGTACAATCCTGCTGTATTGTGTCACTGTGTGTACCACGATGAGCATGGAGAAAAGAAAGAAAACCAGAGAATTGTCTGAGGAGGTCAGACACAAGATTGTAGCCAAGCATGGACAATCTCAAGGCTACAAGTCCATCTCCAGAGACCTTGATGTACCTGTGTCCATCGTACGCAATGTTATTAGGAAGTTTAAGGCCCATGGTACTGCAGCCAACTCCCTGGACGTGGCCGCAAGAGAAAATTTGATTGAATATTGCGCGAAGGATTGTTCGGATGGTGGAGAAAGCACCTCAATCAACTGATTCAAGCTGACCTTCAAACACAAGATACGACAGTTTAAACGCGCACAATCCGTCGCCAACTCGATGAAAGTGGGTTCTATGGTAGGAGACCCAGGAGGACCGTACTGCTGAGAAAGAGACATAAGAAAGCCCAACTGGAGTTTTCCAAAACACACATGAACAAGCCAAAATCCTTCTGGAAGAATGTCTTGTGGACAGATTTGACCAAATTAGAGCTTTTTGGTAAAGCACATCATCACTATGTTTACAGAAAACAAAAAGAAAGCCTTCAAAGAAAAGAACACCTTCCCTACAGTCTAAGATGGAGGAGGTTTAGTGATGTTTTGGGGTTGCTGTGCTGCTTCTGGAACTGGGTGCCTTGAATGTGTGCATGGCATCATGAAATCAGGAGATTACCAAGGCATTTTGGAGCGCAATGCTCAACCCAGTGTCAGAAAGCTGGGTCTCTGTCGAAGGTCATGGGTTTTGCAGCAGGACAATGACCCCAAACACTTCAAAAGCACCCAGGAATGGTTCAAGACAAAACGCTAGACTGTTCTGAAGTGGCCAGGAATGAGTCGAGATCTAAATCCCATTTAACACCTGTGGAGAGATCTGAAAACAGCAGTTGTGTCGAAGGCACCCTTCAAATCTGGGAGAACTGGAGCAGTTTGCACAAGAAGAGTGGGCCGAACTGCCAGTAGAGAGGTTCAGGAAGCTCATTCATGGCTATAGAAAGCTCTTGGCTGCAGTTATTTTATCCAAAGGCCGTGCGTGCTACCAAATATTAAGTCTGGTGTGTCAATAATTTTGTCAATGCCATTCCTTTTTATTTTCTGATTTAAAAGGATGTATTAAGTTCTGAATCAAAAACAACGGTTCTGTAATATTAACAGTGAAATAAAGAATTGTGGAGACCAAATACCTTTGTCAATTTAAACTTATCTCCTATATAAGAGAGCCGTTGGTGTGTGTGTGTGCGTGCGTGTGTGTGTGTGTGTGTGTGTGTGTCGCCATTTTTCTCAGAGATGGCTGAACGTATTGTCATGTGAATCCCTCAGTTAACACCGCAGGGCCACGGATGACCGAACGGGTTTAAATGGAGGCGACGATCAATTGCAGATTTGACTAGGCAGCACGGGCGGAAGAAGGAAGAAGAAGAAGCCTCAAGCGCGTACCTGCAGCCCCGACGGCAGCTCCGATCCTGGAGGAAAGTAACTCAAAACGAAACCCAAATTCAATGTACAAAAATAAACGATTTATTGAATGGAACCCGATACAAAGAAATGCGACGATAAAACCTAATTCTAAATTGGGACGTCCCCACACAGACTTCAGAAACGAGACAAAGGGAGAGTGAATAAAATAAATAATAATTGTCCCGTCGTGTATTTGATATGGATGTGAGTTTATCTGGCTTGAGTGTCGGGTCAGTCAATCTCCGAGCATGTCGTCCGACGCAGCCCCGGTGTTTGCGGGAACCGCCTTGTCCTCGGCTCGAACAACCTTCGCTCCACGCTGCTAGGCCAGCGTACGCCGTCAGGTAGGCCCCGCTCGCACGATCGCCCTCCACCATCCTTCCGATGTCCAGCGAGCGAGAACAGGTTCAAAATGAAGGGACAGTCAAACGCACGATGCCAAGGGAAGAGTTGAGAACGGGAAGAGAGAGAGAGAGCCAGGAACGAAAAGGGCCAGGGAAACACGAGAGGGAGAAGGAAAGAAGAGCTCAAATGCCGGCGAGCCAGCAGTTTTATCACTCGTGGTGTGACGTCAGCCCTCCTTTTCTCTAACCAGCGCGGTGACCCTCATCTTCTAGAATGTTCTCACCGCGCTGGTGTCCTCCCATTGGCCGAGTGCTTCCCGCCCCCCATGTCATGCCATCCTCGTGGCCAACCACAAGTCCTTCTTTTCCCTCCAATCACGGGGCAGTTCTCTGTCCCTCATATTGACCAATCACTCTTCCTCCCCTACTCTGCCAATCGGCGCCCTGTGGTGTTCCTCGCCCCTCCCCCTGGCCAATCAACAGTCCTCCCAGCCTTGCTCGATGTTTGGTGCCATGGTGGCATTATATGCAGCCACTTCCCGCTGGTTTTTCCGGTCAGTTATTGTAAGGGGAGGGAATTTAATTACTGCTGTGCACTAAGGACCTATCTAAGTGTCTATATGAGTGTGTTGCCATAAGGGACACTGGATTGGCGACAGAGGGAACGACAAACGAGGGAATTTCTTATCCATAATCCCTGTACTATTTAGCACGCCCCGCCCCCTCGTGGCGGGGGACACAAATACGCACTTATACCGACATTCGGGCTACACACAGAACTTATTACATATAGATTCCCTATGACGACAGTCAAGTTACCTTCCTATACAGACCTACCTGGCTCTAGATATTCCTCTACCCAAATTCATATCAGTATGTTCGTCAAACTTTCAGAGGTTCATCAGTGAGTGCCTGGGGGTGTTTTAGGCAAAACAACAACAAAAAAAATAATTTGAAATTTTTTCTTTCGTTTGTTTGGATTTTAAAAAATCTCTATCGTGCCAAACCCTTTTTGATTAATGACACTTATAGTCGGCAGGCCAACCCCAGGGAATACGATTAAAAAAACTTTTGATGGCATTTTTTGTTAAAAGCTGACAACCGGGCTAGAAAGTATCAGTATGGTCCAGGCTTTCAGAAACACCCGGTTGCCAAAATGAGATTTGACCTTGAAGGTCAAATTTGGGGGGTCAAAGGTCAAAAGAGGTCAAATTTTCAAAAAAATTTATTTTGTCTTGTCCTTTCATATTACATCGAGTTTGGTATGAAGACATCTTCGAAAATAAATGCCAAATTCTCAATAATGTGTTGCTTTTTGTGTTACTAGGGCATGCCCGTACTATATCTATATCTAAAATTATATCCCCCCCCTCTATTTACATGAAATGGTTTGGTCCAAAGCGAACGGCTTGCGAGTACGGTGACAATCCCCCCCCTCTATTTACATGAAATGGTTTGGTCCAAAGCGAACGGCTTCCGGAGTTTGGTAAAGAAATCGCCATCGCGTGCACAAACGCCCAGGAAAGCGAAAGAATCGCAAATTAGTTTTAATTAGTTTTAAAACATAGTTTAACGCCAACATAGCGGCAACATAGTTTGCCAACGTGAAATAAATGAATACGCTCTCAAATGTGCCGTCCGAGGCAGAGTGTGTTCGCCACGTTCGGCACACGCGATAGCTCGCTGCTCTCCGATTGGTTGAATCGTTTTTTGGACATAGCTCGGTAAGTACTTGTCCGATTAATTTCAAACCTTGAAAAGGCACATCCTCGGGTCCCCAGCAATATACCTGGCAAGTTTCAAGTATATCGGACCGTAGTTGTCGAGAAATCGTTGTCGCATACACACATACACACAGAGATTAGTGGAATTATAGATAGATTATATAACACTCGCATAACCATTCTTTAATGATGCTTCTCCTTTTATTTTTCAGGTTCCAAAAATGGATGGTGATGGACTCCCTCCACTTGCCACACTCCACAAACCAAGATATCCCTGATAGCTTCTTGTCCAGAAGACAGACCTTCTATACTGCATTACAGAATGTTATTGGTGACGAAGGTTCATTCATAAGACCACGTAATCGAAAAGCACAACTTCTTCTTTATCCCAGTGACAAATCTCAGTATGTCATTGCCTGTGCCCTGTCGGATATCTCTGACCGAAAGGATGACTGTGATGAAGATGACGCACCCACGATACAGCTGCCACCAGTCAATGAGCTGCAGGAAATTGTTCACTCTGCCCTTCAACTTCGAGCAGACTTGGAACGGATGCCTGGTCACGATAAAGTGTGGAGGGGTCTAACAACAGACGCAGTGGAAGCCATTATTCCAGATAGCTTATATCTGTTTCTCTCTGTACTGTTTGGTGGGACTGATGTGTTGGATACTGATGATCACGGAGAGATAGAAAGTTCTGCAAGTTCAACGAAGCAAAGAATACTAAATATCGCTCAGGACATTGTATTTGCGCTTTCAAAGGGGAAAAAGTTGCCTCCAAAGCATGTCGGCCTGGGGATGACCTTACACCAAGCCACAAGATCAGAGAAACTGGTGGATCTCTTTCATGCTGCTGGTGGTACAATAGGTGTCGACACAGTAAGACGCATGGACACAA
Source organism: Myxine glutinosa (assembly GCF_964187855.1). Lineage (NCBI taxonomy): Eukaryota > Metazoa > Chordata > Myxini > Myxiniformes > Myxinidae > Myxine > Myxine glutinosa. The sequence continues at coordinate 58,661,999 of NC_136262.1, read as the reverse complement.
GTATCGCGAGTGACATTCTTTGGAAATTTGAGGAAAATAACAACACGTACATCCCGGATGGCTTGGTACCCTATGAACCTGGTCGGCTAATCTTAGGATCAGCTGACAACATAGATGTCAACGAGTCGACAATAAGTGGTCAAGGTTCATACCATTGCACACAGTGGAATGCTTGGCAACGCGGACCACCTCCTCCAAGAACTCCTGTTAAGCGTGTGCACGGACGAGAGAAGGCTCTGAGAAAGGAGACTGTCGATAAGTTGCATGATGTCGATCCCCCCAAACTACCTATTGGCACAAGAGTTGAACCCAGGATTCCGAATGCTTCTAGCATTGAACCGAATGACTGGTTCAAAAGTAGTCCATGTAGGAAGGCAGCAACACGAATGACTCACGTCTGGGTAATCTCCAGGATGGACACAGGTAATGGCTGTGCTGTTCCTCCATGGGCAGCATTCAACGAGTGTGTGAGTACCGTAGATCCACCAGTGACGACGGTGGGAATGGCACCGATCCTCAATGCTACTGCGGATGAATATGGGACCATCACCACGATCATAAACTGATTTGTCCAGCTCAGCAGATACCTTGGACAGCGCCATACCATCGTTTTCTTCGATCAGCCTCTCTATGCCAAAGCAAAGGAGATTGTGTGGGCTTCTGAAGAGTACAGCGAAGTAGTTGTCCTGCTTGGTGGTCTCCATATCTCCTTCAACTTCCTTCGGGCCATTGGTCAGCAAATGGAAAGTGCAGGCCTAGATGATGTGTGGGTGGAGTCTGAAATCTTTGGACCAAATGCTGCCAAGTCAATGATGGATGGGAAACACTATTACAGGGCTATTCAGGGACATATCTGGGCCTATGAAGCCCTTAGTCGGATCAAGTTTGAAGCTTTCTTGGATTGGCTACAGCGGCAAAATCCTGAACTCCATCAGGAACTGGTTGTGCTTCGATCAGCAGTATCAGCATTGTTCAAGAAATATGGTACGAGAACCCGAGATGAATGTCTGTTGAATGCTGTGACTGAATGCAACGAGCTCCTCGACCGTACAGAATATGTAGAGAAAGCTGACGAATTCCACGCCATGCTGAAGCAGAATCCCAACAATGCCTTCTGGTTGCAGTACCTTGAGATGGTGGAAATTTTATTATCATTCGTCCGCGCTAATCGAGATGGGGATTGGTTGCTCCATCTTGATTCATTTGCCGAAATGCTACCATGGCTGACCATATATGACCATGTCAACTATGCCCGGTGGGGTCCTGTTTACCTCACTGACATGAGAGGACTCGCACAGACCGCACCAGAAGTCCACGAAGAATTCCTGGCAGGGAATTTTGTAGTGAAACGACACGCAGGCAGATGTAACCAAGTTCCAGTTGATCAAGCCACTGAATGGATTAACAAGGTATGCAAGCTCTCAAATGGTATAATTGGCATCACACGGAATGACACGGCAAGAGACAGGTTCTGCACAACTTGGTCTGAAAGGTCGCAGATATCAGAGGACACCATGCGTCTATTCGGTCTTCGCAACGACGAATCGGACGAAGATTTCTCAACTCGTAAAGATGGTCTTCCATCCAAAATGACACGGGATTTGGATGCGGTGTCCAAGCTTGAGGCTCAGTTCCGACGATTCAAGGCGTTCACAATATCCGATCAAGACGACGCAACTCCCACTATTACACAGCTGAAATCACTGACTACCAACGACATTGCAACCGAAGAGATAGCTGCAGACCTCCTCACTGCCGACCAAAGGGGGAAAGATCTCGTGTTGAAGAATGTGAAGGAGAGATTAGTGGAGAAGTCTGTACCTTTTTTCGATCGACAGAAACGCCAGAAATCGAAGACGTTCGCAACCCTCTACGAGACACCGGTGCAGGATGGGAAGCAGAAGGTCACCAAGACAATCAAAGCGGACAGGCAACTGATGCAGAGATTGTTCAATGCGGCACAAGTTGGGCGAGAAGTAGATATCCACAATGTACTGAAGCATGAGCTGTTCGTTGTACCACTTAGTTTGGCTAATACGGATAAAAAGATGAGAAGTACCCAAAAGTCTGCAATGCTCCCCCTGCTAACCACTGGTCTTGGGATAGAGAAAGTCAAAGGGGCACCGGAGACCACAGGAAAAACCTGTATCATAATTGATGGCCATGCATTGATACAGTCCCTAGGAAAACCACCGAATTGCAAGACGTTTGGTGACTATGCCAAAACCTTCCAGAGGACCGTGTTGAAGCAGTTCTGTGGCACAGTGTCCAGGATCGACATCGTATTTGATCAGTATAGACTTCTATCGATCAAGTCGACTACACGAAGCAAAAGAGCTGGGCAAACGAGACCAATCCATAAGGTGATCAACCGGGATGATCTTCCACTTCCACAAACATGGAAGAACTTCATCGCCTTAGGTGAAAACAAAGAAGACCTTGCACTGTTCCTCAGTGGCAAACTGGCAACGCACACCGACACAGTCAACGAAGTAGTAGTTGGTGGCAGCACTCCAAACGGATTCTCAACGACAAGGGGAGTCATCCCAACTCTGAATGCAAACCACGAGGAAGCTGACACAAGGATCATCATCCATGCACTTGAAGCCATTGATGCCGGTTATGGAAACATAATTGTGAAGTGCCGTGACACAGATGTCCTGCTCTTGCTCCTTCACTTCACCAGGGACAAAATCTGCCATGTGTGGATGATGAGTGGCACGTCCAAGGAGCAAGAGTGTTTCCCAGTACACGCCATCAACGAGGCCCTCGCTCCGGCGGTTGTGGAGAATGTTCTTGGGTTCCATGCCATAACTGGTTGTGATACTGTGTCTTCATTCGCTGGTCATGGCAAAAAATCATGCTGGAATGTCTACTTGCAACACCCGGAACTGTTGCATGGCGTTGGCAGAGATGGACCATTAAGCGATGTCGAGGAGTTCGTATGTATGCTTTACAAATCTCCACACTCTAGTTCAGGGGTCGACAGAGCTAGGTATGACATGTTCCAGAAAGGGAAGAAGGCACTTGAAATGTTGCCACCAACTAGTGACGCTCTCGAATTGCATATGTCGCGGGCGAACTACCAGGCAAAAGTATGGCTGCAGGCAAACAAGGCTGACGTAGTTGTTGCTGACCCCGAGGAGACTGGAGGTTGGCAGGCAACTGACGGACGATTAGAAGTGGTGTGGATGAGGACAGCATCTGTTCCAAGTAGCTGTTTGGAACTAGTTACTTGTGGATGTAAAAGCAAGTGTCGCACACAAGCTTGCCGTTGCCACAAGATTGGACAACCATGCATGCCTGCATGTGGCTGTGATGCTGAAGGATGCATGAACACGACAGGAACTGATACTTAAGAGAAGTGATTTGGCGACACCTCAAATCGATGGAAGATGATGTCTTGTTTCTTCAAATGTAGTTGCCTAATGCATCATTTACATATTACCAACAGGAACAATTGATTCTTAAAGTAAAATTTGACTTTCGACTTTGAAATTTCACCTTTAAACTGAATGCATTTTATTATATTATGCGTATTCAAAGAGTAAAAAGCATTTACATTCATGAATCTATTCACATTTAGCTATTGTTACAGAAGTTTAACCCCTTATAACTCATTAAATATTCAATGGTTCATACCAGACTCGATGTTGTATGAAAGGACAAGACAAAATAAATTTTTTTGAAAATTTGACCTCTTTTGACCTTTGACCCCCCAAATTTGACCTTCAAGGTCAAATCTCATTTTGGCAACCGGGTGTTTCTGAAAGCCTGGACCATACTGATACTTTCTAGCCCGGTTGTCAGCTTTTAACAAAAAATGCCATCAAAAGTTTCTTTAAGGGTCTTGGCCTGCCGACTATTATAATTATATACAAGCACACATTCACATAAATCAATACAAAACACAAACATTTGAACACAAAAAATCAAACAATTCCGGAAGTGTACGAAGTTGGTAGTAAAGTTTCTTCTTCTTCCTGAAAGTCATCATACGAAACTCCGAAACGTGATGAGCTGCACATTCACCAGCAGATATTCAACAAAAAGGTGAAATGATGATTTGACATTGTGATGGATTCTGATTTGGATGTAATTGCTTTTCCATTATATTTGCCCTCATTTCAAATATGTTAATGTTTCTTTTTCGCTTGAGCAACGCCAGGTACTCCAGCTATAAACACTTCTATACTTTACTCGGGGTACAAATACAACTTTGGCTGGTGGGTAACATATGCTATGTGGGCGCGGCCTCATTTGGGGGTGTGGGAGACCTGGAGAGGAGCGTAAATTCTCCATGTAAATATGTACGGTATAGCGCCACCTGGTGATGGTGGCAGAGGGTATTACAATTTCCTTTTTTACCTGGGCAACACTGAGGTTAAAGCACTCTGCACGGGTAAATTTTTCCCTCCTTCCCTTCCCCCTCCCCAAAAAGGGAGGAGCCTGTCAAAGCCCCCCACCCACCAAAAAAGATGTACATGGAGTATATATTTTCCATTCCCTTCCCCACCCCACCCCCTTCCACTCACCCCTCTCCCTTCCTCAACACTCCCTCTCCAGCCTCCCTCCCCCCCCCCCCAAAGACAGTTTGAAAATTATGAGTTATGAAACCAAAAATTATGAAAAAACTGATAAAATTATGAGTTATTTGAAAACAGTGCAAGGGTGCCAATATTTTTGGCCACAACTGTACATACTGGTAACATAGGACAACAATGCTGTTCTCGCTGAATGTTCATGAATGATGGACAGACAACGCTGTTCTAGACGGCATTGCCCTATGGGCTCCGCTGTAAAGAATTATTATTATTATACTACTACTACTACTACTACTACTACGCCACGCCACGCCATTTTGCTGCTCCTCGAGCTGTGCTATTTTCGACATTTCCTTCTCATCCTCTTCCGTTTTCGTTTGTATTTTTGGTTTATTTGGGTTATTTGAACCGAGTTGGTTCATTTTGTTACTTTACTTTGACGTCCCGTTTGAGTTATTAGTCCCTTTGTGTTCGGGCCTAGCCGCGGCGTGCGGCCGCACCCGTGTGGGACTAGATTTGCCGCGCCCGATTTGTGGCGTATCACAAACTGTTTGACTGCCTTGTTTTTGCTTAATCACCCTTGACTTTCTGTGCTAAATTTGCATAGTTTTGGCGATTAAGCCGATAAGTTATTTGCTCAACGCGCGTTTGTTTATCCTTTTGAGTTAATCTTTAGCATACCGGTCCGGACGTGCTAAAGTAAGCAAAAGCTCGCAAACGAGCTAATTGATTTTTTTTTTTTCATTTTCATTTGACGGGAAATATACCGTTAATAGTAATCATGCCTCTGGATGGTACATGGGCAAGGATGGCCGCTACTACCTCTGGTGCAGGTGGGAACCGCCCTGCCCACCCGTTTAAGGCGTTAACAAGGAAGCACGGGGTGAAATGCGAGTTGGGACAACTCACCCAAATAGAGGCCTATGTAAACGCACTCGCTAGTGTGGTTGATCCAGCAACGATAGTTGCAGCCTCGAAAATGTATGGACAAGCTGTGTTCTTTCTTAACTCAGAGGCTGCAGCCAACAAAGCCATTGAGAAAGGGATTAGTGTGGGAGGACTCTTTGTACAAGTCGAGCCGCTCTCAAGTCTTGGTACAAGGATAATTATATCTAATATACCTCCTTACGTGCCGGACAATGTCTTGGTGCCTTTCCTGGAACGACTGGGAGTGTTGAGATCACCCATCAAGCCTGTGTCTTTGGGCTGTCATGAGCCCTCCCTACAACATGTCTGGTCTGTTAAAAGACAAGTATCCATTGAATTGGGAAAGGAGGCTGAATGTGAGGGGTCGTTTGTTATTCCTTTTGACGGAAAGAATTACAGGGTGTTTTATATGACAAACGAACCCCGTTGTTTTGTATGCAAAGCGAAGGATCACAGGAGAGCAGACTGCCCCACTATCATTAAAGAGGTTGCAGCTCCTCAACGTCCAGATCAGCCTCGAGAGGATCCCAGCGTCACTGAAGGTAACCTAAGAGAGGCGGTTGCTCCTTTGTGCTCGAGGGCAGTGGACCCTCAAGAAATTTCTATACCAGCTTCTCATCCCAACTCTTCTGCTGCCATAAATCAATGGCAGGCAGTGGGAGCAGGGAAGGCAAAGAGAGCACAGAAGAGGAAATCAGAACCCGCAGAGGATGGGACCACGGAACACCCTGGTACAATTGAGGATGACACGGGAAGTAATGTGTCAAAGGGATTTGTAAAGCCTAGTATTCTGAAGGAGAAAAGAGTGGTAACCCAATCTGAAGAAATGGAAGAAGAAGAAGAGGAAACTATTCATCAAACGACAGGATATGGAGAGTCTTCTCTCTCAGATCCACCCAAAGACAGTTTGAAGAATGAACAGGAAGGGAGACCGTCAGGTAGTAAACCCAGCATGGTAAAGACAAACAACCTAGAGCTATCTGACTTGACAGGGCCAAACGATACTGTGATGTTGGCTCCTGAGAAAATGCATCCAATAATAACAACTGCAACGAAGCTTCAAAATAAACCAGGGATTGAAACATCTACAAGAGCAGTTCTGAACCGAAGGATTAACACCGAAGTTTCAAAGGATTCTGAAGTAGCATTCATCGGTGGGACAGACAGAGAGAGGGAACCAGACACACAAGCATCAATAAAGTTGCTGGCACTGACCGACATCTCAGGTGATGTCACTTCACTCACTGTTGGCGCAGAAAGGGGAATAGTTGAGCACATCTCTAATTTACGACCCCAAAAGGTTGGATCTCCTATACCAACTGAGGAGGAGGCATCCATTCCCACAGGTGTAGCAACGTCCGCCGCATCAGAGCCAAAGGAGCGTTCCTCTGCGCCAGAAGATTATGCCAAGTCAGCCTTGAGAGACGACATGGCAGAAGACTTGACACATTGTACAAGTACACCAAAGGAGAAGGATCTTGAACCTCCAGACAGCGATGATGAGGAAAGTATTGGTGATGGGGAAGACTATCAAGGGTCACTGACTGGTTTAGAGACAGACCTACCTGCAGGACGCCATTCCTGCATTCCCAGCCAGGAGATACTCGAGTTCCTGGAACAAAGCTTGCATAGCAGGAAGAAAGTGGAAAATGCGCTGAAACGGTGGAAAGATTATGACTTGCTAGTGCATTCCTTGTATGCACTAAGGAGAGAGGGACATAAAACAAGGACTTCAGGCTCGGCCGAACAAGCCCGAGTCAGGAAGTTTCTAGCAAAGTTGTTGAGTTACGGGCCTGAATATAAATTCGTTTAGGAGGATGAATTTCACAGAAACAAAGCTCTCAATACAATAATGACATCAAACTTACGAATAGGATCATTGAATGTCAATGGCTGTAAGGATGCATTCCGTGTGCACCAGGTATTGTCATTCTGTGTGAAGGAAAAACTTGAAGTAACCTTTTTGCAGGAAACCCACACGACCCCAGAGGCTGCATCCCGATGGGAAAACCAATGGGAAGGCTTGGCCTTTTTCAGTCACCTAACGGACACATCTTGTGGAGTGGCTACCCTCTTTTCACCAAAGAGGAAACCTGAAATACTTGTCGTAAAGGAAGCCAGTGTGGGGCGGTTGCTACATATAAAAGCAAAGTTTGAAGAATTTGTTGTCAATTTCGTCAACATTTATGCACCTTGTGTAGGAGTTGCAAGGGGGATTTTCTTCAACCGGTTGCAGAGATTCATGCTCACCTTGCCTGGTGAAGAGTGTGTAATTCTTGGAGGAGACTTTAATTGCACTCTAAACCCCTCCCTTGATCGAATAGGTCAGGAGCCGCATAATCCCTCTGTAAGAATATTACAACAAACCATAACACTGTTAAACTTGAGGGATACTTGGCACATACAACACCCCACAGACAGAACATTCACGTATACGAGTATCAGAGGTGGTCATATATCACAATCCCGGCTCGATAGAATTTACGTGTCTCACCGTTGGTGTAAGATTGTCAGTGACTCCGGCATAAAAGTTGCCCATTTCACAGATCACAACTTGGCCTGGATTAAGTTTTCCCTGGCGGAAACAAGGCGAGGCCCTGGCTTGTGGCACCTGAACAATGCTTTAAGTCAGGATGAAGCCTTTTTGTCAATCTTTTTGAATTTTTGGCAAGCCTGGAGGAATAAAAAAGGAGATTTTTGCTCACTTGGATTCTGGTGGGATGTAGGCAAGGTACGATTGAAATTGCTGTGTCAGGAATACTCATATGGATCGAGCAAAACACTTGGGTTAGGGATCAAAAGACTGGAAGAGGAACTGCTGCACCTTGAGAAGCACCTGGCCACACTTACCTCTACTGAACTGCAGGCATACCAAGAAAAAAAGAGCACCCTTAAAGCATGTAGTCGTGTGAAGGCACGAGGGGCGTATGTGCGCTCTCGTTTGCAGTTTATTTCTGAGGATGAATATGTCCTGAATTATCTCAAAGGGGTGGAAAAACGCAAAGGTCAATTCAGGACTATAGCGAGTGTTCTCGCAGAAGATGGTCTCTTGCTCAATGGCTCTGAGGGTGTTCAAAAACGAATTAGAGCCTTTTACGCTCAGCTGTATTCGGGTAAGAGCACAGATGCAGGTGCAGGTGGCACTTTGTGGAGTAGTCTTCCTGAGGCCTCTGTAGAAGACCGGGAGCAGCTGGAGACTCCATTATCTCTGGAAGAATTGAAAACCGCCCTGCACAGCCTATCAAGAGATAAAGCCCCTGGCATGGATGGCTTATCATGTGAATTCTACACAAAAGTATGGGACTTGGTTGGACCTGATTACCTAAGCGTAGCTCAGGAAGCATGTGATACAGGTATAATGCCCCTTTCTTGGCGTCGAGCGATGCTGGTCTTGATTCCCAAGGAGGGTGACTTGAGAGACTTGAAGAATTACCGCCCTGTGTCTCTGCTGTGTGTGGATTATAAGGTCATGGCTAAAATGTTGTCACTCCGTCTCGGACCAGTCCTGACAAAATTAGTCAGCCCGGACCAATCTTATGCCATTCCAGGCAGGACAATACATGACAACATATCCCTTGTCAGAGACCTGATACAGTATGCGGACATGACTCGGACTCAAGTCGGATTTCTTTCCTTGGATCAGGAGAAAGCCTTTGACCAGATGAACCATGAGTATCTGTTTGAAACCTTGCTAACATTTGGGTTGGGGAGGAGATTTGTAGGCATGATTCAGACGTTGTACATGTCGGCAGAATGCCTAGTCAAAGTCAACGGTTTCCCTTTCCATTTGAGAGGAATAAGACAAGGATGTCCCCTGTCCGGCCAATTATATTCCCTATGTATCGAACCCTTCCTTTGTTTGATGAGAAGAAGGCTAACTGGCATTGTGGTGCCACACAACAGGGTCAACCTCAAACTTTCTGCGTATGCAGATGATGTTCTCGTGTTTGCCAGTAATGCAAGGGATATGCAAATAGTTTATGATTGTCAGCAGGTCTATTCAGCAGCATCGTCTGCTACAATCAATTGGAGGAAAAGCTCGGGGCTTCTAATTGGACAAATGCAGGTAAAGGAGTTACCAACACTTTTTCAGAAATTGACCTGGAGTCGCAATGAGCTCAAATATTTGGGGGTGCACTTATCCACTTCCCATGGGTCCTCACCACTCATTAACTGGAACACTTTAGGGGACAAGATCGAAGCAAAGTTGAGAGACTGGAGTGGACTACTAAAAGTCCTGTCTCTGAGGGGAAAAACACTCCTTATTAAACAGTTTATAATTACGAAGTTAGTATTCAGGCTCTTTTGCATATGCACACCAGAGGAGTTTCTGGTTAGGATGCAGAGGAAGCTACTGGACTACTTTTGGAATGGTAAACACTGGGTTTCCCTGGGCATTCTGAGCTTGCCTTTTTCAGAAGGTGGACAGTCTTTTCCCTGCCTTCGAAGCCACTACCACGCATCCAGGCTGAAGACCATACAACGTTACCTACATGTGAACCCTGCACCACAATGGTGCTCACTGGCATCATACTTCTTCAGCAAAGTGCTCAATCTTGGGTACAAAAGGAATCTTTTCATCATTACATCTCGGAGCCTGTCTAGTGCTACATTGCCTCTTTTTTATCAAGAAATGCTGAAGGCTTGGAATGTAGTCGACGTACAAAGAACAGTTCCTTATCCAGGCAAGGACCTGTTAGAAGAACCGCTCATTCTCAACCCTCTTCTACAGGGCCCAACTCTGGCTTCCTTTTCAGTAAGAAGGAGCCTCTTAGCTGGTAGCATATCCACAGTGGGAGACCTTCTGAACGATGGTAAGAGAACGCTTTTACCCAAGGAACTCGCAGCGAAAATGGGCCTGAGGACAATCAGGATCCCCTCCAGGATACTTGAAGAGGTCAAAAGCTCCTTGCCTCCCGATTGTCTGGAATATCTAGAGAATCCCAAAGAGGGTGATGGATCTGGACAGATGTCCATCGGTAACTCCATGGATTTTAAAATCCGACCACGATGTTGCAAGCTCTCTCAGCCAATACCTGCAAACAATATGAGTAAGACCCCTGGCACAGTGGAAATGTCGTTCTGTGGGCTATCAAGGAAAAAGATATACCTGCTAGTGATCCACTCGCTCCATTATATAGCTCTTGCAACCCGACTGGATACTCCCTGGCGTGAGATTCTTCCACTTCCTTCGACGGTTCATCCACGTTGGGATTCACTCTACCTCTACCCAACGCCAAGAATGATGGCAGACTTAAGTTGGAGGTTGCTACATGGTGCACTGAGCTCTGGATCTATGATGCGGCACTTCACTAACGTCTCAGAGGATTGCTGCTTTTGTGGTGAAAGGGAAACTATATTTCACATATACCTTCAATGCCACCGTCTTGAACCAGTGTTCTTACTGATGAAAAATCTTCTCTTGCGCTTCTGGCTTCACTTCTCTCCAACACTTTTTATCATCGGGCACCCGGTAAAGAAACTAAGCAAGTCACGAGATCTCCTTGTTAACTTTATTTTAGCCTGTGGGAAAATGGCAATATATAAAACCAGGAAGGCAAAAATAGAGAAAGATGTGGTGGAACACAGTTCTGTATGTCTGAAGGGCTTAATACGCTCACGCATTATTTCGGAGTACAAGGCGGCAGAATATAGTAACACTGTTCAAAAGTTTAAGGAAACCTGGACTATAAATGATGCACTTTGTACGGTCTCCCCACAAGATACTTTGCTCTTATTTGTATAAATGTGTTATTTGGCATTCTTTTTTTTGGTGTTCTTTGGCGTTCTTTTTTTTTGGTGTTCTTTGGCGTTCTTTTACCTTCCCCTTATCTGTCTTGGTGGTGCTTTCTCTTCAAAATGCTCTATCTTGTCTACTGTAGTTCAAACCATGGACTTGCAGAGATGAGGAATTGAGCGACATTAAACTGGGAACATAATATGTTTGCCTGAGCTTGCATGAGCTCTGAACGCAAATCTCTGTAACCTTTCCAACAAAAGCACTACTACTACTACTTCCAATATTATTGTGGGGTTGGCCAGGGAACGCTTTCACCCCAAGTCTTTCACGATCCAGCTGGTCATGCCTGAAGTTCAACTGAATGTGGCAGGAATTTGTAATTCGTCAGGATGCTGGTGATAGCTCGCCTACTGTTCACAAAAGGTACTCTGAGATATTTAATATCAATCAACTAATGCTAGCAGATGAGACACCCACATTAACATCCATTCGAGGGACGGCGCACCTTGTGATGCAGGAACCTACATGTGGAACACCTGGATGACAGTTTAAGTCTGGTCGGGAATGGAACTCAGACCTGCACCTCAAAAGTAAGTGTGCTTCCTCTGCACCATCCTGTCAGTCTGGTAGTGGCAACCAAATGCATTTTCAAATGCTTATTACTGTAATTCAGAGAACATAAACGAAAGCAAACCGATTTTAGGAGAGAGAGGAATTTGTTTGCCAGTAATAAAAAATAATACAAGGACAGTTAGACATGAAATGTGTCAGAGATGAGGGAGTGCACCTTTGGTTTTGAAGGCGAAACAGCAGCTGGAGCAGCGGAAGGGTCTCAAGTCCGAGTGTGAGCGGATGTGCTTGCGCAACATGCTGGGTTTACGACACCGAATGCCACATTCCTCGCACACATACTTTCCACGTCCCCGTCCGCGTACATACACGTAATCCTCATTTGTCTTGTACCTGCCACGTGAGGTTTAAGGAGGAAGCAATAGGAGAGAGAAAATGGGTCTGTAAAAAAAAGAAAATCTAAAAAAGATATATTTTAATTTAAAAAATGTAAAAAAAAAATTAAAATTAAAAAATGTAAAAAAATAAAAATAAATAAATGTAAAAATATATATAAAAAGTTTTTAAAAAGTGAAAATAATGGGTCTGTAAAAAGCACTGGGGCAATACCCTAGCGCTCACCTGGTAGAGTAAACAGCATATGGCACTGACTAAAGGTATTTTAAACAAATTTCAATGGTGGCTATAAGATGGCAGCATGTAGAATCATACTAACATAATCATAAGACTTTAACCAAACAAACAAAAAAATACCGATTTTGGGGGTTTGTCATTTGTGTTGGATTAAAATGTGATGGATTAAAAAGTGTCTTTACAGCAGAGCCCATAGGGCAATGCTGTCTAGAACAGCGTTGTCTGTCCATCATTCATGAACATTCAGCTAGAACAGCGTTATTGTCCTGTGTTACCCCCCGGCCTATGTTACTCCCCCATCCCCCACCATCCCCCAACCCCGTATACCTCCTCAGACCCCAATTTTTATAATGGCTTGAACAAACATTGGTACATCACGGGTGATGAAGGTTGTGGTGAAGTTTCATCAAAATAGTGTTTGTAGTTTCAGAGAAGAAAGCAAATATGTATTTTGGGGGGGTCAAACTGGGACCCACTTTAACTCCCCGTAGACCTCCAAAGGGGCAGATTTTTTTTTAATGCCGTGAACAAACTTTGGTACTGCACGGCTGGTGATGGTTGTTGTCAAGTTTCATTGTAATTACGTGTGTAGTTTCAGAGAATAAAGCAAATACCTATTTTGGGGGGGTCAAACCGGGACCCACTTTAACCACCCCGTAGACCCCCTTAGACCCCGAGAATTTTTTTTTTTTAAATGTCGTGACCAAACTTTAGTTACAACACAACAAATATAATTTGTGCCAAGTTTGGTCACAGTCTCTTCAGTGGTTTCAGAGAAGAAGTTGCAAGTGTTGACTGACGGAATGACGGACGGACGACGCGCCATCGCATAAGCTCCCCCTGAACTTCGTTCCAGGTGAGCTAAAAATCAATGTAATATGCTTTGACATCTGAGAAAACTAGGGAGTTCATAGAACACCTTACCCCATGCAGTCTTGAGAAATAGGACATGGGAAGGGTCTTTTAAACTCTTGATTTGTGTTTCCGAGCACGACCTATATTTTCTACGAGCTGCCATTTTGGCTGTATTTCAATATTCCCCAATGCTGATTGTGAGCGGCACATTTGATTGCTCGAGATGACATTAAAGGTGTAATATTGTGTCCAAGTACTGCTAAACTGGAGGTACTACTAAAAAAAAAACTTTAAAAAAAAGTTTATCGCCATTGATGCACCGTCTTTTACACCACCTTACTTACCACGTTAATTTAGTTATTTGTGCCTGTTGTTTGTGTCTTCTTTGATGTCCCTAAAAACAGTATATTTCCTGTTTGGAATAATTTTCAATCTTGTTTGACTTGTGTCCTTTATGACGTCCTTAAAAACAGTATGTTTCCTGGTTGGAATAATTTTCAATTTTGTTTGACTGCCAGACAGACAGACTAAAAAAAATAAATTTACTCATCTGCACATGCGCAATCGCGATGAGATTCCGTACAATTTGCCAATTTCAGAGACAAAGTAATGATAAACTGCAGGTTGTTGTTCCGATTCATGTTTAAAATATAACATCCAATTGAAGGTAAGTAGTTCCTCTATCATAGACTGATGTCTGTAGACAGACAGACAAAGTGAACCAATTGCTTAACCCCGCTTTTCTCTTCGCACACGCAGGTTGAGATTCCAAAAAGCTATTTGGTCCATCTTGATTGTTTCATGTACATCTCATCTGTTTAAAAATTATAACTCGTCTTATATCGTATACTAGCAAGGTCTAAATAGTACTCGACTGAAAAGCTTTTTGTTGTTTCAGATATCATTGGAGCTATTATGTTGACACAAGACTTTCAGGATGGTGCAGAGGGCGCCCACTTAGATTTTAGCTCTCTAGTCTGAGTTCAATTCCCAACTTGACTGTAAACTGTCGGATTGACGCTTTGGAGGCAGGCATCTGCATCCCAAAGTGTGCCTTGGATTGGATGAATGTTAAGCTGGTTGTCCTGAATGCTAGCATTCGTTGATGGACATTAAACACCCCCACTGTGTCTTTTGCGAAGCATAGGCGAGTTATCTCCGGCATCCTGAGTAAATTACAAATATCCTGGCCAAATCACCTTCAGTCGAACGCCAGGCCTGGCCAGCCAGTTCGTGAAATACTTGGGTCATAAGCTTTCCATGGCCGAGCCCTTAAGAAGGTGAGAATAATTTGGCTATTTGTACTGGTCGTAGTAACAAACAAACAAACACACCTTTAGAGGCCATTTTTCCCCACAAAGCGGGGGTTGGCCTTTTTCAGGCACCGTGGTTGTTGTTGTTGGTCCCCTTTTTGAAGCAATGTTTTACGGCCGGATGCCCTTCCTGCCGCCAACCCTGTTTGTTGCCTTTTACGACAAGCAGGGAATTACCAGTGAACTGGTACTCAATTAGCCGACCTCGGAAGGATGACAGGCTGAGTCAACCCCCCTGGGGTTAATTCAGCGATCGACCGGGATTCGAACCTAGGATCCTAAGCTGGCACCCTAGCCGCTAGCCCAACACCAGGCTACTAGTAGTAGTAGCCATATTCATTCGACAGGATTGCAAAAGGGACAGCCAGCATAAGATCCCCTTTAATACCACATGGTGCTCAGTATTGTGGCACCGCCATCTGACAGCTCAGCAGAAGCGCAGTCAAATCAAAGAGAACGCGTCTTGTTGGAATGATGGAGAGGGAGTAAAATGTGGGAACATGCAAAGAGAAGTGTCCTGAATGTGGATATTACAAAGTGGTATTGACTTTAACTCCTTAAAACCACATGCCCGAGGAACAGAACCAAATAATTGTAATTATAATATCACACCGCTCACTTCGCGAAACTTCAAAAAATAATTGAGACGTTCACGACTGAGCTCCATGACATCTGGCGCAAATTATCCGTGTTCCTCAAGGGTAATGCGCTCGGATAATCGTCTTTGCTTCATCCACCCAAAGCCTAGTGGCTTCATAGAAAAGGCATTCCATTTTACAAGAGGATGCACAATGGAAAGAGAAAGGCCTATGGAGACCCTCAGCAATGACATGTCAAGAAACCCACACCCTGCAGAAAATAGCAAGCATTGGCCAGGCTGCAGGATACGAGTATCTGGCGAAAAGCTCTTAGCCACAAAACGGCGCCTTCAGCATTGACTGAAACTGACAATGGCATAGAGTGCTTCCTTGGCAACGCTTGTTGTGTCTGGCACGGGGTTCTACCATCCTGCTCGGTCTCAAGTTTGGGATTTTGCACACATCCAATGTAATTACTTTCTTCTTTCAAAGAAATGCTGTCAAGAGGTCCATTATGTCTCTGTGCAAAGCTCGAGATCAAAATGATTGTGATGAGGCTTATTGTAATTTGGTTATTGTAAAGATTTCATTTGTAAAGTCATTCGATTCCTGTTCGAGACTTGTTGGGCCTTATGGGTTTGCTCAAAGTGGTCTTGGAAAGGAACGATTCAACTACATGCTCAACTCGTAATCAGGCGTTGAGATTCTGCCATGATACTGGCTTAAAGTCGGACTTGTGTAAAATACATCTTGGTTTGGTTAAACCTCAGTTGTCAAATTTAAGCTTTTAACAGAGATGCCTTAATTTCCTTGCTGATTGTGAACAACCTCTTGCTCTCCTCCAACCCCCATACCTTTCCACACCCACTTGGTATCTACACACACTTTCATTACCCTCCTCTTACTGCTATCTACATAAAAAGCTATTTCGCTTCTCCCTCCACACCTTGCACTCTCCCTACACCTCTCCCCTTCCCCCCTTTTCTCTTCTTATCTTCCTCTCTCCATCTTTCTTCCTTTTCTCGATTCTAATTTAGAAAAATTAGTCAACTACTTCTTCTCTGCATACATAACCAGAAAGCATCTGGAAATGCAAAATCTGGCCGTGTCCACTTTGTATTCAGACTTCTCCTTCTTACGCATGCTCAACATGACGACAACAGCTGAAACTAGAGCGGCACTCAGTAGAGAGTAAACCTCCGCCTGGTTGGCCATATCACTGAATGGTGAAGAATCACTTTAAAAATTCTACTACCTGGATCCGGATCTGGAATCTTCACCAAAATTGAATCAATTCTTCCTTGTCACACACACAACCTGTTCAACAAGATTCGTCCAAATCCATTCATAACATTTTGAGATATCCTGCTATGTATATAGTTTTTGGCCCTGTCTCTCAATGGTGAAGAATCACTAAAAAAAATCTAGTATCCGAATCCGGATCTTCACCAAAGTCTAATCATTTTGTTGGTGTCACATACGCTACATCTCTGCCAAATTTCGTCCAAATCTGTCCACAACTTTTTGAGATATTTCGTTCACAAATGGACAAACAGACAGGGGTGAAAACATAACCTCCATCCACCTTTGGTGGCGGAGACAACTAGAACGGCACTCAGTAGAGAGCATATATCCACCAGCTGAACAGTTTACGTTTTGTATCCCAGAGTAGAGCAGAAAATCACAATACATAATCACATTCACATTTAATCAAAATCATCCGTCCACAACTTTTTGAGATACGTATCCTGCTATATATCGTTTTTGGCCCTATCTCCCAATGGTGAAGAATCGCTTAAAAATTAAACTATTCTCATATCCGAATTCATATTCAGATCTTCACCAGAATCGAATTGATTCTTCCTCGTCACATACGCTATCTCTCTGCCAAATTTCGTCTGAATCAGTCCACAACTTTTTGAGATATCTTCACAAACAAACGGACAAACAAACAGACAGACAGACGGGTGAAAACATAACCTCCACCCATCTTTGGTGGCGGAGGTAAAAATACAAAAGCATTGAAAGAGAAAGCTGGAGAAAGCATTCGATAGGGTTCCACGCGAAGTAGTGACATGGGCATTGAGGAAGTTAGGAGTGGAGGATGTACGAAAGAGCGTGCACAGCTGCAAGGACGAGGGACGGGAACAGTGGTGAGTTTGAGGTGAAGGTGGGAGTGCATCAGGGGTCGGTACTAAGTCCACTACTATTTGTAGCTGTGATGGAGGTGCTGGCTCAGAATGTAAAGGAGGGTTTACCGTGGGAGTTGTATGCAGATGATCTGGTGTTAATTGCAGAAAGTATGGATGGACTGAAGGAGAAGATGAACAAGTGGACGGAATGTATGGAGACAAATGGTCTGAAGGTTAATATCGGAAAGACGAAGGTGATGGCAAGTGGTAAAGCATGTGGTGAGGTGGAAAGAACTGGGAAGTGGCCGTGTGCTGTGTGCAGGAAGGGTATCGGAGTGAACTCCATTCAATGTACAATGTGCACTGAGTGGGTTCATCAAAAATGTAGTGGTTTGAGAGCGTCATTAACCAGTGTGGCAGCTACATTCAAGTGTAAGGTGTGCACAGAGGGAGCTGCAGATGGAGGAAATGTTGAGTTGGATCTTGGAGACGGCGTGAAGCTGGAAGGTGTGAAAACATTTTGCCACCAAGGAGACATGTTGAATGGAGAAGGTGGATCAGACTCGGCAACGGTTGCTGGAGTGAGATGTGCATGGAAGAAGTTTTGGGAACTGAGTGGCATGCTGACGAGGAGGGGAGTGTCGTTGAAGCTGAAGGGAAAGGTGTATGCTGCATGTGTGAGAAGTGTTATGATTTATGGGAGCGAGACATGGGTAATGAACGTAGAGCAGCAACGAAGGCTGGAAAGGGTGGAAATGCGAATGGTTCGCCGGATGTGCGGAGTATCATTGAGAGAGAGGAAGGCAAATGATGAATTGCGAAAGATGATGGGAATAGAGCCTGTGATTGATGCTGTGAAGAGAAACAGTTTGAGATGGATTGGTCATGTGTTGAGGAAGTATGAAAGTGACTGGTTGAGAAGAGTGATGCAAATGAATGTAGGAGGAAGTCAAGGACAGGGAAGACCGAGAAAGACTTGGCTAAAGATGGTGGAAGAAGAAATGCGGGCAAGGGGGTTAACAAGGGGATATGCAGAAAATAGGGCAAAATGGAGAAGATTGTCATGGGGACCACAAAGCTAACCCCCGCTCTAGCAGGGAAAATTGCCTTAAAATGCCTGTTGTTGTTTGTTGACGATTGTAGGCGAGCATGACCTTTTGACTTCAAAAGCAATAGGCTTCAGTGACCCAATATGCAAACCCTGCTCAAATTTATAATCCATTGGATGAAAATTGATGATTTTATGCAACTTTGACCTTTGACCTTTTGATCTAAAAAAATCGGCTTCTAGCTTTTGATTGGTGAACCAATTCAGTGACCCAATATGCAAATTCATAAAATTTCAGGTGAATTGGATGGAAATTGACGATTTTAGGCAATTGTACGTGACGCTGATCTTTGATCTTTGACCAAATTATTAATTCGGCTTCTCCATATTCTCATAGTAAAACTATGATGAAAATTTCATGACAAAATTCAAATGGTAAAAAAATATGAAGGGGCGGAACACACACACGTGATTGCAAAACCCTGTCTTCCGCTCCACAGGTGACGGACTACTAAAAAGATGGCCACTAAGCAGAAGTTTTGAACACAAAGTTGAATGATTGAGTTTGTGCCAACCACAAAGTACCATCTTATTACCTTCGCCACTAACGGTGAGGGGAGGTTATGTTTTCAATCTTGTCTGTTTGTTACTTAGAAATTTATTGTTTTTTTTGACAAGTATGTTCATCACTCCGGTTTGTGTGTTTGTTTGTTTGTGTCTTCGTCTGTCCGCTCACTTATACTTGCCTACAGGTCTCAATTTCAAACCAATCTTCACGAAAATTCACCAGATGGTTGAGTTGATGGTCCGACAGAATCCGTTTTTTTTTTTTAGGTCAAAAGGTCAACATCGGCCAAAGATCAAGCACTTTTCATCTAATTTCTAAAATCCTCGATTTTCAACCGATTGACTTGAAATTTGAGTAGGATTTACATATCAGCTAACTGAAATCAGCCACCAACTATTTTTGAGATCATCATTGGCCAAAAGGTCAACATAGGCCAAAGGTCAACAATCTTTTCAAACTTCTAAAATCCTCAATTTTCACCTGATTGGCTTGAAATTTGAATAGGATTCTCAACTCGGCTTACTGAATTCAACCACCAATTATATTTGAGGTCAACATAGGCCAAAGGTCAACAATCTTTTCAAACTTCTAAAATCCTCAATTTTCACCTGATTGGCTTGAAATTTGAATCTGTTCTCAACTCGGCTTACTGAATTCAACCACCAATTATTTGTGAGGTCAAAAGGATGCTCTACCGAGTGCCATTCTACTTTGTTCTCTTTTGCCAAGTGTCGCTCTATTAGTGATTTTTCATTTGTTTGTTTGTGTGTTTGTGAACTGGATATTTCAAAAAGTTGTGGAATAAATCCGACGAAACTTGGTGGATAGTTTGTGTGTCTGACATGGACGAATGGAATTCGATTTCGGTGAAGATCCGAATACGGATCCAGATATGTTAATTTTTTAAGGGGTTCTTCACCATTGTGATGGAGCTAAAAATGATATATAGCATGATGTTTCAAAAAGTTAGGGACGGATTATGCCAAAACTAGGTGGATGAGTTTGTTTAGTGACATGAACAAGCCGATTAGATTTTGGTGCAGGTCCGAATCCTGATCCGCCCTACCAGTGAGATACAAAACATAAACTGTAGAGCCTGGCAGAGGTATGCTACCTACCGAGTGCCGTTCTATTCACGTAATTTAATCTGATTTTTGCCTCATGATGACCAGAAACGATCCAGGATAATAAGTCATCAAGCCAATGTGTGTTTGTGGACCATGGCATTTCACGGTTATTACCTGTATTGATGTAATGATTTACAAAAACAAAAAAACATGTATTGATAAGACTTTTTCATATTTTGTGTTACAGCCTTTAAAATGGATTTAATTGAGATTTTTTTTTTGTCACTGATCTACACATAAATAATATCCCATAATGTAAAAGTGGAATTTATTTTTTAGACATTTTTACAAAATAATTTAAAAAAAATAGGGGCAATACCCCTGAGCGCTCACCTGGTAGAATTAAGCAGTATACTACACTGACTAAAGGTATTTTTAACAGTATCACGGTATTTTAACCCAATTTCAATGGTTGCTAGAAGACGGGGCAGCATGTACAATCATATTAATGTAATCATAAGACTTGAAACAAACAAAAAAAAAAACTATTTTGGGGGGCAACCCCCACACCCAGTATACCTCCTCAGACCCCAATTTTTCTAATGCTTTGAACAAACATTAGTACATCACAGGTGATGAAGGTTGTGTTCAAGTTTCATTGAATTATTGTGTGTAGTTTCAGAGAAATGATCAAATAACTACTTTGGGGGAGCAACCCCCCTACCCCCCCCCTCCCCCGTACCTCTCCGTAGACAAATACGTATTTTGGGGAGTCAAACTGGGACCCACTTTAACCCCAATATACCTCCAAAGGGGCAGATTTTTTTTAACGGCTTGAACAAACATTAGTACATCACAGGTGATGAAGGTTGCGGTCAGGTTTCATTGAAATTGTGTGTGTAGTTTCTGAGAAAAAAGCAAATACCTATTTTGGGTCAAACCTGGACCCACTTTAACCCCCCCCCCCCCCCCCTCCCCGTAGACGCCCTTAGACTTTAATTTTCTGAGTGCCGTGAACAAACTTTGGTACATCATGGGGGATGAAGGTTGTGGTCAAGTTTAATCAAAATAGTGTGTGTAGTTTCAGAGGAAAAAACAAATTCCTATTTTGGGGGGTCAAACCTGAATCCACTTTGACCCCCGGTAGACCACCTAAAACCACGATTTTTTTTAATGCCGAAACTTTAGTCACAATTCAAGCCAAGTTTGGTCACAATCTCATCAGCGGTTTCGGAGAAGAAGTTGCAAGTGTTTACAGACGGACGGACGGACGACGCACCATCGCATAAGTTCTCCTGAACTAATTATTCCAGGTGAGATAAATAAATCTGAAATGTCTTGAGTCAATAAGTATTCAACCCCTTTGCTATGACACTCAAATTGAGCTCAGGTGCATCCAGTTTCCTTTGATCATCCTGAAGATGTCTCTGCAACTTGATTGGAGTCCATCTGTACAACAACAGGCATTTTAAGGCCATTTTCCCTGCCAGAGCAGGGGTTAGCCTTGCGGTCCCCATGACAATCTTCTCCATTTTGCCCTATTTTCTGCATCTCCCCTTGTTAACCCGCTTGCCCGCATTTCTTCTTCCACTATCTTTAGCCAAGTCTTTCTCGGTCTTCCCCATCCTCTACTTCCTTCTACATTCATTTCATCACTCTTCTCAACCAGTCACTTTCATCCTTCCTTAACACATGACCAAACCATCTCAACCTGTTTCTCTTCACAGCATCCATCACAGGCTCTATTCCCATCATCTTTCGCAATTCATCATTTGTCTTCCTCTCTCTCAACGATACTCCGCACATCCACGGAACCATTCGCATTTCCACCCTTCGTTGCTGCTCGACGTTCATTACCCGTGTCTCGCTCCCATAAATCATAACACTTCTCACACATGCAGCATACACCTTTCCCTTCAGCTTCAACGACACTGCCCTCCTCATCAGCGCGCCACTCAGTTCCCGAAACTTCTTCCATGCACATCTCACTCTAGCAACCATTGCCGAGTCTGATCCACCTTCTCCATTCAGCATGTCTCCGAGGTAACAAAATGTTTTCACACCTTCCAGCTTCACGCCGTCTCCAAGATCCAACTCAACATTTCCTCCATCTGCAGCTCCCTCTGTGCACACCTTACACTTGAATGTAGCTGCCACACTGGTTAATGACCCTCTCAAACCACTACATTTCTGATGAACCCACCCACCCCACCACTCCATCTGTGGCCAATTAAATTGATTGGACATGATGTAGAAAGAAACACACCTTTCTATATAAGGTCCCACAATTTGCAGAGTGCATGCCAGAGCAGAAACTCTACCATGAAGTCCAAGGAACTGTCCGTAGTACTCCGAGATAGAAATGTGAGGAAGCATAGATCTGGGGAATGTTATAAAACAATTTCTAGAGTTTTGAAAGTTTTTCACCAGGGAGGTGAAGAAGAACCCAATCTCCACTGACAGAACTACAGAGTTCCTGGCTGAGCTGGGAGAACCTACCAGAAGGACAACAGTTTCTGTAGCATTTCACAAATCTAGGCTTCATGGGAGAATGGCCAGATGGAAACCACTCTTGCAAAAAAGGCACATGACAGCACACCTGAAGTTTGCAAAAAGGCACATGAAAGACTGAAAGCATGAGCCAAAACAATTCTGTGGTCTAATGTGATGAAAATTGACCTCTTTGGCCTGAATGCGAAGCTCTACGTCTGGAAAAAACTGAACACAGCTCATCACCCATCTAACACCATCCCTACTGTGAAGCATGCTGGTGGCAGTATCATGCTATGGGGATGCTTTTCAACTGCAGGGATTGGGAGACTTGTAAGGATAGAGGGAACAATGAATGGAGCCAAATACAGGGTAATGCTTGAGGAGAACATGCTTCAGAATGCAAAAGACCTTAGACTGCAGCGGAGATTTACATTCCAACAGGACAATGACCCCATGAATACAGCCAAAGCAACACTGGAATGGCTTCAGAACAAGAATGTGAAAGTCCTTGAGTGGTCCAGCCAAAGCCCAGGCTTGAATCCCATTGAGAATCTTTGGAAAGATTTGAAGATTGCTATTCACCAAAACTTCCCATCCAACTTGGCAGAGCTTGAGCAAATCTGCAAGGAGGAATGGGAGAAACTCCCCAAATCCAGATGTGCAAAGCTGATACAGATATACCCAAGAAGACTAAGTGGTAATTGCTGCCAAACGTGCTTCTGCGAAGTCTTGACTTGGGGGTTGAATACTTATGTAAATTCGATATTTCTGTATTTCATTTTTAATCATTTTGTAAAAATTGAAAAAATAGTCTCAATTTAATCCATTTTCAATTGTGGCTGTAACACAACAAAATGTAAAGAAGTCAATAATAATAATAATAATTCATTTATTTTGTATAGCGCTTTTCATGAAGCCCAAAGGCACTTTGACAGAGTGCAAAACATAATGCATAACAAAACATGGAAACAACAATTGCAAAAAGACAAGAATCAATAGGGAAATATTTAACGCAAAAGGAGGGAGAAGGAGAAGTGATAGTCAGGGGTTAAATGCTGTGGGTTGAATGTTGAATGCAGTGCTGAACAGGTGGGTCTTGAGTGATGGGTGTGAATACTTTCTGGAGGGACTATTTGACTTTTCCACATAATGAATCACTAAAGGTTATAATATGTTATTAGCATTTGTGGAGAAACCAACAAAAAATAGCCTTCAGTTGCATTTACCCAAGTTGTGTTTTTGTTTTTCTCATGATCTGATATTTGTCATGGGCATTTGTAGGAAATCTGAGCACAGTTGTTATTCATGTTTCATATGGAGCACATGGCTGTGGGTCACACAAGCTTCTGCGGGTGTGGCCGTGCCATTGATGCAGTGCCCCTCTCTAGGTTACAGCAGGAATTTGTTTTGGGTGCCGGCGATAGCTCGCCTACTCTTCACGAAGGACACTGTGGAATCCTTAATATCCACCGACTGATGTTGAGAGACGGGACACCTGGCTTAATGAGATGGCACATGCATTGATTAATCATCCTGCATACAAAACGCCAGGCTGGCAGTTTACAGCTGGGTGGACATTCGATCCCACCACTAGACAGCTCAGGTGCGAGTATCTAGGCACGGAAATGTGTACTAAGAAACGTGTACTCACCCGCCCTCAAAAACTCGGATTCGTTGTGTGTGTCGACCATCACTGGTGATTACACCCAACGCTGAGCCCTTTCTGTTGTTGATAATCTGTCGACTCGCAGAATTCAACAAGACAGATGGTTCTTCTGAATGCATCTGCGTGCAAGGAATAAAACAACAATGAAAACGTTGAATCATTGACAAAAGACTGATGAGCCCAATGTGATTGTAACAAGAACAACGTTTATTCAAGTGTGGCATTCGCAACAAACAAAATGTATTAATGCCAAAAATCGATCCACCTGAGATTTTCTGTGACAGAAATTTTCAGAAATCGAGGAAAAACATGGAGATGTAAGGGAGAAAGAGCTGGCCAACCAGTTGGTGGGTGACGTTACCATCCGGCAATGCCTCCATTACCTACAAAATTACATTCCGTGGGATTTTCAAAATAACAAACATAAATGGGAATAATTCCTGCAAATCCTGATTGGAATAATATGTGGAGTGATTGGAAATGTCATGTGATGAAGCCGAGAATGATGTAGCAACATGATAGCTTTACACGTGCGGTACTGCCAACCAACCCATATTCGACACACGTGATGACCAATTCTCCAGCCTGTGCTGTATCATGTCCTACCCCACACAAGTACTTCCCTGGAAATGAAAGTAGTCCTGGACTCTTCTGGTAAAATGACAGAATATTGTCGCGCCCCCCATTCCCCTTCTCCCCCAACATCGACTTTCATGCTCCCAGTTTAATATCATGCTCCCTCCATCTCACTCTTTCCATCCCTCTCCCTCCATCTCACTCTTTCCATCCCTCTCCCTCCATCTCACTCTTTCCATCCCTCTCCCTCCATCTCACTCTTTCCATCCCTCTCCCTCCATCTCACTCTTTCACTCCCTCTCCCTCCATCTCACTCTTTCACTCCCTCTCCCTCCATCTCACTCTTTCACTCCCTCTCCCTCCATCTCACTCTTTCACTCCCTCTCCCTCCATCTCACTCTTTCACTCCCTCTCCGTCCACCTCACTCTTTCACTCCCTCTCCCTCCATCTCACTCTTTCACTCCCTCTCCCTCCATCTCACTCTTTCACTCCCTCTCCCTCCATCTCACTCTTTCACTCCCTCTCCCTCCATCTCACTCTTTCACTCCCTCTCCCTCCATCTCACTCTTTCACTCCCTCTACCTCCATCTCACTTTCCATCCCTCTCCCTCCATCTCACTCTTTCACTCCCTCTCCCTCCATCTCACTCTTTCACTCCCTCTCCCTCCATCTCACTCTTTCCATCCCTCTCCCTCCATCTCACTCTTTCACTCGCTCTCCCTCCATCTCACTCTTTCCATCCCTCTCCCTCCATCTCACTCTTTCCATCCCTCTCCCTCCATCTCACTCTTTCAATCCCTCTCCCTCCATCTCACTCTTTCTATCCCTCTCCCTCCATCTCACTCTTTCCCTTCCTCTCCCTCCATCTCACTCTTTCCCTTCCTCTCCCTCCATCTCACTCTTTCCCTTCCTCTCCCTCCATCTCACTCTTTCCCTTCATCTCCCTCCATCTCACTCTTTCCATCCCTCTCCCTCCATCTCACTCTTTCCCTTCCTCTCCCTCCATCTAACTCTTTCCCTTCCTCTCCCTCCATCTCACTCTCTCCCAACCCTCACTCTTTCCCTTCCTCTCCCTCCATCTCACACTCTCCCAACCCTCACTCTTTCCCTTCCTCTCCCTCCATCTCACTCTCTCCCAACCCTCACTCTTTCCCTTCCTCTCCCTCCATCTCACTCTCTCCCAACCCTCACTCTTTCCCTTCCTCTCCCTCCCTCTCACTCTCTCCCAACCCTCACTCTTTCCCCCCTCTCCCTCCCTCACACCCTTTCTCTCTTTCCCTCCCTCTCCCTCCATCTTACTCTTTCCCTAAAGGCAAGTTTGGTGCTACCAAAACAGCCCCACAAGGATTGCATTGGGTGGTTTGCCCTTGCTTTCCCAGTATTAGTCAGGGCAGGAATTTGTAATTTGTTCGGGCTACTGGTAATAACTCACCGGAATACCTAGCGGTTGGTACATTCCACCCAGCAAACACATCCATGATCCATCGGAGGGATGACACATACTTTGTGATGTAACACCCTGCCTGTGCATCACCAATCTGACAGTTTATAGTCAGTCTTGAAGTCTAACCCAGACTCGATAGCACAAAGGTAAGTGCATTACCTTTGTGCTATCACTTCGTACTCCAAACCCCAGTAGCACTTCAAAATCTCCCTTCCCTCCATTCACACCTATCTCATTGCAACCTCCTCTCCCTTTCTCTCCTCCTTTCTCGAAAACTCCCCTAATATATTTTATTTTGAATCACACCTCCAGCACCCCCCTTTCTCTTTGTGCTCGAAGTCGAAATGCTCAGATTGCTCAAAGAATGAAAGGCAAAGCTCACCCTCTACATCAGATGACGAGCAGAACCAATGGAGATTTTGCCAAAAGAAACAAAACAACTCCTTGACTGCCCAGAGAGATGGAGTACTTTTGAATAGCCAAAAGTGTCTGGATTTTCATCAGGGACACACTGCGTGCACACGAGGTTGATTGATCGCATGGAGACATCTTCTGCCAAAGTCAGGCTGTTAAAGAAGTTCCGTTGAAACCTCTCAAGACTGATTGTCTTTTTCTGTGCCGTTGTCCAACTCGTGCGTTGGCTGCTTTCATTAGTCACATCATGACAGTTTGTAAGGGAGTTTATTCATTTACTGATTCAAAATATCGGATTAAAATTTGTTTATGGCTTGATATTGCTATATTAATTGAGTAAGGCAGTAAACGAAGACATTCATGCTTGTTCTAATGAGAGGGAATTCTCCACAGGGAATTGATATTGGAACATGATCATCTTATAAGGGGTGGTATACAATGATCACATGGATTTGCATGAGTTTACGCTAAAACCAGTTCTGGGCAGTGTTGTTTCCTTGAAGAGTTGAACCCAAAGTAATAAGCTTTCTTGCAATATGTGAGAATGAACATCAAAGTGAGGTAGAGGAAAGGTACACATTCTCCTCCTTGTAAAAAAAAAAATTGTCTCTCTCTCTCTCTCTCTCTCTCTCTCTCTCTCTCTCTGTCTCTGTCTCTCTCTGTCTCTCTCTCTCTGATCTCTCTCTCTCTCTGTCTCTGTCTCTCTCTGTCTCTCTCTGATCTCTCTCTCTCTCTCTCTCTCTGTCTCTCTGTCTCTCTCTGTCTCTCTCTGATCTCTCTCTCTCTCTCTCTCTCTCTCTGTCTCTCTGTCTCTCTGTCTCTGTCTCTCTCTGTCTCTCTCTGATCTCTCTCTCTCTCTCTCTGTCTCTCTGTCTCTCTCTCTCTCTTGCCCCCGGCTGGCCGTGTTGTTGTTGGGCGTGGCAAGATGGCGTGTGCTCGTGTTCGTGTGTTGTAGCTCCTGGCTCGTGTTGGTTTCGTCCTCTCCCCACCCCCCTTTTTACCTTTCCCTTTTCCTTTGTTTTTTTTTCCCATTTGTACTTTTGTCGTGTCTGTTGACCTTTCCTCCCTTCCTGCTTCGTTACCACCTGGCCCTCTTTTCCCCTCTTTTCGAGACAGAGAGAGGGAGAGCCAGCACGGTGAGGGTTTGTTTAAACCACTTTTTTTCTAAACGTGGTTTAAACCGTGCTTAACGTGGTTTAACCCGTGTTTTCGTTATTATTTATTTAATATACTTATTTTTTTCTATTCCTTTTTTCTTTTTCTTTAGGATTATACAAATCTATTTGCTTTCACTTCGTTTCTCCTTTGACGATAATGCTAATAGGAGTAGCCAAAGGCCTGCCGATCGTGTTACCGATGAGGGTTTATCGCATAAGCACGGGCTGTGCCTTGTCCCGCCGGAGGGAGTTGAAATGGATGACATTTTGCTCGCGATTGGGGATTTGATCGATGTGAGTAACATTTGTGCCGCGTCCCGTATGAATCACAAAATTGTGGTATTTGTTTCGCAAATAAGTCCGGCCGATATTGTTGTGCAGAATGGTTTGACCTTGGGAGACGATCTGTTTGTTCCTGTGTCGTCGATGGACACGCCGGCAGTTAAAGTCATTCTGAGCAATGTTCCGCCTTTTCTAGGAAATGAGGAAATCCTACACAAGCTAGGTGAGTTTGGCACTGTCGTCTCTCCGAATCATTGACATTAGGGTTCCTCTACGTACGAGAAACGGCAGGTTGAAGCATGTACAATCGTTTAGACGTTTTTGTTTTGTTGTTTTAAAAGACGCAGCGAAGCAGCTGAGCACCTCCCACACCTTTAAAGTAGGCGAACATGAATATAGAATCTTCATGGCGACCGAGACCTTGATCTGCTATGGATGTGGAGCACACGGACACACTAAGCAGTATCCTTTGTTTTCACTGACGTCACAGTTTCCCATCTCGCATTGCGCGGCGGCCATTTTGATACCCATGCTAATCTGTCCGTGTGCGCTGATATTGATTTGTTGCGTTGGTTTATGGTGAATGCAGATCGCAAAAAGTCTGTTTTATAAAGTAATTTTGTTTGTTTTGTCACGTTCATGTGGAGTGTGGTGCCATCTAGTTTATGTTACGTATTGTTGCCCAACAAACACAGAACATTCGGTTTAAGTTTGCCGTGGACCAGTGAACTGGTGAACACCTGGGCAGTGGGTCAACCTGCAACCAACTACCTGTAGAACAGACTTGGAGTGTACGTAAGGATACGGTAGATCCAGGCTTGAGTATGGCTAGCAGTGCGAGTGCCAACCTTGGCTACCAAGAGACGCTCCCCCCGGACGTTCTTGTTCGTTACAAAGAGAAGATTTCTGTCATTGGGTGTGACCCTTATGGTCTATCAA
Organism: Myxine glutinosa; assembly: GCF_964187855.1. Classification (NCBI taxonomy): domain Eukaryota; kingdom Metazoa; phylum Chordata; class Myxini; order Myxiniformes; family Myxinidae; genus Myxine; species Myxine glutinosa. The sequence continues at coordinate 58,633,052 of NC_136262.1, read as the reverse complement.
ATGATCAATTTGAGAAGAATGTGAGCAAGTGGCCTCAGGTGACCCACATCGACGTGATCAACTACCTGTTGCTCAGCAAATCGGCCTATACCAAAGATGAGTCGAAGAAGTATAAATCCCTCGAGGCATACAGGTTGTACCAAGATGGATGGGTGCGACAAATCCTACACAAAGAACTGAATGACGTCCACTTGATTCGATCCAAGGTATTAATATATTAAACAAACATGTATTTTTTAAAGCTGCTTGTGTTAATGTTATGGACCTGATTGATTAAGTGCCCTCCATTTGTTCAAAAACCACTGCAGTTTTAAGCTGTGCATGCATGTGTGCATACTTTGTAGACATGTGACGCACAGTGCGAAGTGAGTGCCGCCATGTGTGCTTTGTGCGTATGGCCATAAGTCATCACCTATATTTATCATGTAAGCAACGAATACATAGCACGTTCTTCACATGATAAAATCGAGATTCATTTTGACCGAGTTGATAAGAGTACATAACTTTAGAAAGTTTATTGGACAGTTTCAAATTCAATACTTTTATGTTCCAGGTTTCGCATTCCATGAAACATGTTCTTACTTACTGTTAACAAAATGCTCGGAGCAGACAGGTGTGCGATCCCACTGTGATTCTGTTTGGATGTCACTGCGATTGATGGCAGCCTTCCACAAACGCCGCCTCTCTTCACTTAAATTTCTTGTTTCCTCACCCTGATTCAGTAGAAGTTTGGGCGTTTTGTAAAACTTAACTCCTGGCCTAACGCCTGGCCTGTTTGAACAACGAAATACGCCGCAAATTGGCATGACTGGTCGTGAACAAAAACTATTTAATGTGAATCCGCTGACGACGTTGTTCGAGAGGGTATCAAAATGGCCGAGGTGTCCCAGGGTGCCCTGCGCGCGTGCTCCGATGACGTCACAAGAAAACAAGCAATTGTCCAGACGCCAAGAAGACTTACGCTACAGCAGCTGGGTCGGCCACCCCGTGACTGATGCAGTGCCCCCCGTTAATGAACTTGGTGGGGTACAGAGATCCACACCAGAAGACCACGGTGTGGCAAGCGGTGGCAGTGTTGCTGAGGTTAGTGCAGCAGGGGAGCACCCAGTCGATGTGGACAAGAGGCCACAACCTCAAGATAATATGGTTTATGAGGAGGTATTGATGAAAGGCACCGAGGCTAAGAGGAACCTAAAACGTACCTTTTTGAGCGCCGAGGTGGAAGACAAAGGTAGCAAAGTGATACTCGTACAAACAAACAGTATCTCAGACTATCCAAAGATGCAAGATGGGCAAGGTGATGAAACAGAGGAGAGTAGGACTTCACCCCTTGCTCTTGTTGAAGAAAATCAAAGCACCAGTATTGGTTGTGATGATGGGACCATTGTCCCTTGTGACAACGAGCAGTCCCAGGTCTTGAGTGACAATGGTTGTTGCTCACATCCGGTTGAAACGACCAAGGATGATGTTCTAAGCAGACCTATAATAGGCAGCAGTGGTGGCACAGATGTGTCCCTGGTGATGCAACAAGAAGACTGCAATGTTGATGACAGAAGGTGTGCCAGCACCTGACACACAACAAAGGAGTTCCAACGTGATCAGGAAGAAGAACAGATGGAAGCAACAAAGGAAAACGTCATCAGTTTCCTAAACGAGACGTTTAGGCAACGCTACGTTGTAATCAAAGACCATTTTCCCGATGTGAAAACTTTCATCAGGGCTGCAAGACCCCTCCTGCAAAGAAATGACCCAATGGAAATCTCGGAGGCCCAATTTCAGCGTCTTCAGAAAGCGGTCACAAAGGCGAATAAGGAATTGCAGGCGGAGGGTGAGTTACCTTTGTAAATGGCAATGCGAGAGATATGTATCGCATCCCTGAATATCAATGGGGATTGTACCCCCTTACGAAAAATTCAGACAATTCAGGCGATGGAGAGGGCGAAAGCCGACATCATCCTGATACAAGAGACTCATGCTACGAACACCCTGGTTGCTGAATAGGGAAAACTTTATCGAGGGCAGTGCTGGATGAGTGGTTTTACTACACCCAAAGCTGGTGTTGCCATCGCCTTAAGTGATAGAATCCCTGCTCGGAAGATTGTCTTTAAGGAAATTTATAAGGGACATCTGAGAGCGGTGGAATTCTATTGCAACACACAAAAGATCATCATTGTGAACGTATATGCACCGAGTGAGCCGATGGAAAGAAGAGTGTTCTTTTCCACTCTGCATGACTTTGTAAAAGGATTGGATACAACCGCTTTCATCTGTATTGCTGGTGATTTCAATTGCACTATCAACCCTTCCGTAGACAGGACCGGTCATGAACCCCATCCGGCTTCTACGAAGCTTTTGGAGAACATCATCAAAAATCAGCATCTGAAAGATGTTTGGAGGTTGCAACATCCAACTTCACGGTGCTATACGTGGTGCAGATGCCATGATGGGAGGATATCAATGGCAAGGCTAGACAGATTTTACGTGAATAAGCCAATGCTAAATGTGGTGGCCACAACCCAGATACTCCCAACTGGTTTCACAGACCATTACCTGGTTTCAATGGGTTTTAATTTGCCTCTGGCCTCAGGTGGTAGTGCGTATTGGCCACTTAATACCCACCTGCTGAATGATATTAAATTCAAAGATGCTTTTCGAGCCGTGTGGGAAAGAATTCGGTCCTCCAAATTTGAGCATGCTAACCTTCGACTGTGGTGGGACCTCGCAAAGGGTCAGGTCAAATCGTTCTGTCAACAATATAGTCTTTATGCCACTAAATTGCAAAATCTCTCGATTGATTCATTAAAGGCTGAAATTGCAGCCCTGGAGGAAAACATTAATACGGCTGGGAAAGACACTACAGGTGACCGGCTGTTATGGACTAAAAAGGCAATCTTGACTGATTTGGTACGGCAGCGGGCATTGGGCACCCTGGTATGCATGAGAATGAGTTATTTAACGTTGGATATGCCAAATAAGGCCTTGTTTGGTTTGGAGAACTCTGTCAGAAAATCACAACAGATCCACAGGCTACGTGCTGCTAATGGGTCAATAGTGACCTCCCAACAGGAGATTAAGTCTGTTTTGAAGGGTTTTTATACAAACTTGTACTCCCCCCAGATCATAAGTAATGGGACCTTGCAGGAGCTGACTACTGGGCTTCTGAGACTTGAGGAGGACCAGCAACGCACATTGAACATGTCAGTTTCGGCTGCTGAAGACTTGAGGAGGACCAGCAACGCACATTGAACATGTCAGTTTCGGCTGCTGAACTTGAAACTGCAATGCGGAGCTTGAAGGGTGGTAAAGCCACTGGGATTGATGGTTTGCCCGGAGAGTTCTATAAGACTTTTTGGAACCTTGTGGGACCTGACCTGCTTGAGGTATTTGATGAATGCCTTCATGTTGGAGAGCTTCCTCTGTCCTGCAGAAGAGCAGTCATGTGCCTGTTGCCAAAGGCTGGGGACACTCAACTAGTCGAGAACTGGCGGCCTGTCTCATTGCTGTGTGCAGATTACAAGATTTTGTCGAAGGTTTTAGCAAACCGTTTGGGAACTGTGATCAGCTCTATTGTGCACCCTGACCAGACCTACTGTGTACCAGGAAGGTCAATTTATGACAATATATTTTTGATAAGGGATATTTTTTCTTGTAATAAGTACTTGCGTGCCAGTTTTGGGTTGTTGTTTCTTGACCAAACAAAGGCTTTTGATCGAGTTGATCACACATATTTGTTTTCTGTTCTGGAGCGGATGGGTTTTGGCGAAACTTTCATTTCCTATGTCAAGCTGTTATACACTAACACCTTCTGCATGATGAAAGTAAACAACAGTTTATGTCCCCCTTTTCCTTTCCGACGGGGTATCCGTCAAGGTTGTCCCCTTTCTGGACTTCTGTATATAATTGCCCTTGAACCACTCTTAGCATCCACCAGGCAGCGAATAACTCAGGATGTGGGAGCTGTTTTTGGTTCAAGATTTGTGGTCACAGCTTATGCTGATGATGTATGCGTTCTGATTAAAGGCCCAAGTAGTGTTGCTGCAGTGCAGCGTTGCCTTAAAGATTACTCTGCGGCCTCTTCTGCCGAAGTAAATTGGGGCAAGAGTGTAGCCTTATGGTGCGGTTCAGATAACCTTTCTTTAAGACTGCCACCGTCACTCCCACATAATTTAGAGTGGAAAACAGATGGGGTCAAATATCTTGGTGTCTATCTCGGCAACCAGGAAGTAGAAATGAAGAACTGGGAAGGAATGATTGAACAAATTACACACCGGTTGAAACGATGGGAAGGACTGCTGCGATCTCTTTCTTATAAAGGCCGCACTCTTGTTATAAATAACTTGATAGCAGCAAGATTATGGCTTAAACGAATTGCCTTGCAGCCACCCAAGGAGTTGATGCCAGCCATCCAGCGGGTCTTGGTTAATTTCTTTTGGAATGGATACCCCTGGCTTCGGCCTCAAATACTGTACCATCCTCGGAAGGAGGGTGGACATGGAATTGTGGATGTGTCCACCTGGCTTATGGCTTTTCGCCTACAGTCTGCAACGTCTGTTGTATGCTGAAGAGCTGCCCTGGCTCCCATTTGCGTTTTTTTTGCTGCAAAAAGCGGGAGGCCTGTGTTATGATAGGCACTTGTTCCTGGTGAACCTTGACCGTGTCAGCTTAGTTTCAATCCCAATTTTTTATCAGGGTTTGCTGAAAGTTTGGAAAGGTCTTGCGGTTCATCGTTGCCTTGAGGCTTATAATTGCCGGATGTTTATCCAAGAGCCTATTTTCTATAACGGGTTTTTTCCATGCATTCCTCATAGTCCGACTTTGATTAGAAAATTTACTCAAGGAGGAATTGGCAAAGTTTGTGACCTGAGGGATACATCTGGGACAAAATGGATGTCTGCTGGCAGGGTGGCGGCCATTCTTGGTTTAAGATCTGTGCGTGTTGTCAGCCAAATTATACGCATCGTCAAGAGGAAGTTTAAGGAGTTAAATATTGGCTGGGAAGGTATAAACAATGTCGAGGATTTTTGGCTGTCCTTCCCTGAAATTAAGGTGCTCCCAGCTCTCCAGTCGAATGGTGAACTTGTATCTCATTTTCATTTGGTAACAAAGGCGGGTATTCACAAGCTCCTTCGAGAAAACCAAGCATCACCCTTCTCCGGAGTGGCACGAGTGGTCTTGTGGTCAGAAAGGTTAGGGCCAGGGTCTCCTGCCACGCCACTGTGGCCTAATATGTACAAACTACCTATTTACGGGTTCCTAGCAGATATCCATTGGAGATTAGCACATTGGGCTCTCCCTACGAACACCTTTGTTCATCACCTTGATAGCTCAGTATCGGTAGCATGCCCCTTCTGTGAACAGAAGGAGGATCTCTTTCATGCCTATGTGAAATGCGAAAGACTAATACCTCTTTTCTCGATTCTCACACACCTTTTTGATCAGTTGTCTTTTCCTTTCACTTCACATTCTTTTATTTTTGGTGTACCTTTCAGACCCTCCTGCAAGGACTCTGGTGTTCTCCTAAACTTCTTAGCTGCTATCGCAAAATATGCAATATAATATACAGACTTGGCATTTAATATGGAATATTTTTTTTTTCTTTACTTGGATTTACTTTCTTAACTCAGTATATCAATCTGGTGAGTTTCTTTAACACTTTGGTGATTTATTTGTTAAAAGAACCATGTCACTGATTGTCTGTCGCAGCAAGAAGTCAACAACAGGATTATATCACAGGTGGCGTGGCAAAATGTACGGACAGGTGCATTTGATGATTGGCTTCACAGTCGGGTATACAAGGGTTGGTTGTTGCGTTCTGTATTAGTGGAAAACAACTGCTGCACGTCTCCAAAAGTTATTGCCGCTTCCTCTGGAGATGGTCCGTCAACTCGACAATGCTGTTTGTCATGGAGTGGTGGCTTTAAGAAATTACAGCATGAAACAGCATGCTATTGCTCGGCAGTATGGCATCACTCAAGGTCAGGTGTCAAAGATCCTGAAACGAAATGCTCAGAGGGGTGTCCCTACTCCAATACCGAGGCCAGGACGTCCCCGCAGAACCACAAGGAGGGATGATCGCCAGCTGCCCCGGTTAGTCCGCAATGGCTGTACCAAGTCAGCTAATCGGCTTGGGGCTGAGTGGCAGCAACTGGCAAATGTGCCTGTATCCAGAAGGCTATTCAATTAACGACTGGTTCAAGCAGGCTATCGTGCCAGGCGTCCCCTGAGAAAGCCACGCCTGACCAGACAACACCGCCAGCGCCGATTCCAGTGGGCCAGAGAGCACCGTCAATGGCAGCCAGGACACTGGAATCACGTGATCTTCAGTGATGAGTCTAGATTTCTGGTCTGTCAAGATGGCCGCGTCCGAGTGCGCAGACAAGTGCATGAAGCCTACAACAAAGATTGTATAGTGCCAAGAGTCCAAGCTGGAGGTGGTGGGGTGACCGTTTGGGCTGCTTTTCATGCAGGGGGCAAAACTGACCTGGTTGTTCTGAATGGAAACCTGAACCAGTTCAAGTACAGGGCCATTCTGGAAGAAACATTGCTTCCATTTGCTCATGCAGCCTTTCGAGGAAACTTTGTCTTCCAAGATGACAATGCATGGCCTCATCGTGCTCGCATGATCCAACACTTTCTTGCTGACCGTGGTGTAGAGCATATGAAGTGGCCTGCCATGTCCCCGGATATGAATCCGATAGAGAACTTGTGGGCAGAATTAACGCATCAAATCGACCACTTGGACCAGCAGCCGACCTCTGTGCGTGAATTGCAGCAGGCTATTGTCACTGCATGGCAAGCGATTCCTGTCCAAACCTTGGCAAATCTCGTGAACAGCATGCCTCAACATGTACGTGCTCTCCTGAATGCTCGTGGGGGTTACACGAAGTACTGAACTGTAATTTTACTGTCCGTAATCCCAGTCGTAATTTAACTTTTGTTTAAATTTTTTTTGGCTAATGTGCAAAATAAAGAGATACTTCTGGAAAAGGTACAGAAGTTTAACACAGTACTGTCCATGAATTGAGTTCGATATCAGTTTACCTCACTTTCAAGGATCAATTTATTTGTTTCGAAATGTCAAATGTGGTTTTTGTTTCTTTTAAAGGTCACATTAACAAAATCTAGAATAATTTCAACATAATTCCAATGAACTTTTGGTTCTAAGACATCTTGAAAAGTAAGTTCACCCCCAGAAAAAAAATATTCCATATTAAATGCCAAGTCTGTATAAATCAACGAAAATTAAAATTGATAATGGGCATGGATTTGATGTTGTTCCTATGTTTAAAGGGCTGGTGTCTGCAAGAATAAGGTTAGAGTTTGATTATTATGTGGCGAATGAAAATGTCAAACTCTTTGAGTGCAAATGGTGTATTAATGAAGCCTTATGTGTCGTGAATGAATCGAACTTGAACTTTTCTTTTTAATAATAACATTAAGAGCTGTGTTGTTTTTTTTCTATTTTTTCTCTCCTGTAAAATTTTGACTTGACCTGGTGTGTTTTTGTGAAATAAATGGTGTTGCAAATTCAAATTCTCTCTCTCCCTCTCTCTCTCTCTCTCTCTCTCTCTCTCTCTCTCTCTCTCTCTCTCTCTCTCTCTCTATCTATCTCTCTCTCTCTCTCTCTCTCTCTCTCTCTATCTATCTCTCTCTCTCTCCCTCTCTCTCTCTCTCTCTCTCTCTCTCCCTCTCCTCTCTCTCTCTCTCTCTCTCTCTCTCTCTCTCTCTCTCTCTCTCTCTCTCTCTCTCCCTCTCCCTCTCTCTCTCTCTCTATCTCTATCTCTATCTCTCTCTATGGCCCTGACTTCTTGAAGGCGGGGGTATACCATCCTGGATGTGGGGGATCTCTGGGTTGCTCCTGCGAGATCAATCGGCTGTCTCCGTGCCGTGGACTTGTTCGAGAGAACTGTCCAGGTCTATACAACAACTCAATGTGAACCTGCTTGCGTTACGAACCACCTAAATATTATGGGGGTGCCACATGAGGAGCAGGTGGTTTTGCTCGACCATCGCACAGTGATCTTCTGGACGTCCTCCGGTCTATAGCTGAAAATTACGGCTCGCCATCTTGGCTTCAAATCCTCGAACCCTTTACGTTTGTTTAGCACAATTTGGGTTTGAAATGACTCTTTGAGAACATGCCAAAAAGCACGAAGACTTCTCTACTCATTTTAGGTCAAGTTAATGAATAGCTCTTTGAATTGCGACCGTGAATCATGTTAAAGTTACGGTTGTCATAGCACAATGAAACCAGAAGACAAGGAAACTCCATGTTCGTCTGGAAGCCAAAAGACATTAAAAGTCTGACCCCAACGTTTACGGTTTATATTTCCGTGAGGGGCTACTTGGAAGGCAAGTGAATCTGGCCGCTGCTCACGCATTTTCGAGTCAAAGACGGACGAATTCCTTTCGGATGTCTTTCCTGAGCCAGCGAAAAACATCCAATGTTCATTTTACACCAAAGTACATTACTTGGTGCCAAGAAAAGCTAGTAATGGTGCAACAAAACTCCACACTTGGAAGGTTTGGAATGCATGCAAAGTGTTCCGATGTTACTTCATCTCCTCGAGGGGTTAAGTGTTAATCTGAGGATGACTGCAATTTCCATAGATTTTTCTAAATATTTACCCTATTAGTAATTGGCTTCCACTGGAGTACAGAAGGGACAAAAGAAAACTTTCCTTCCCATCTGGGGAACATCAAACGATTACAACTTCCGTCACTTATTTAATTGCTGTTACCTCTTCAATAGATTATTTTTGCAAGTGTTGTCAGCGTTATGATGATATGATGTCTCAAATATCGTAAACAAGTTAACACGATAGATACGAGGTGGCTTTGTTTCAGCCTTCCAGCTGATCCATTGCCGTCCACATCATCAAAATGTCGAAATTTTGCTGGAGGGTCAAACGTCTCTAGTGTTTTTGTGCTTCCCCTTCTCTCCCCATCTTGTCTTCCGCTCCCTCTTTTTATATATTTTGTTTGTCTGGTTGATTTGTTTGTGAAATAAATGTTAGCTCTTTAACGAGCCTCGATTCAGTATACAAAAAAAAGAAAGAAAAAAAAAAGTCACTTTTTGCATTACCCAAAATAACCACATTTCCGATTCACAGTCACATGACCGCACGCTTTTCACTTGCTTTTGTTAAGGGATTATTAACTAGATCGAGGCTCATGGAAGAACAAGGTGGCAGAGGGTATGAAATTACAAAGGGGCAATGGAGGGCAGCAGCTGTATAAAATAAGCAAGTGAATGTCCAAAACTCCACACTTGGAAGTTTCTCTCCACACAAAACCCCACACCACACATCCAAACAGGAAAACAGGAGAGAGTAGGAAAGGAAACATAGTAATCTGCAAGTAAGAGGGTTTAGTCAGGCAGGATAAATGTGGGGTAAGAAAATGTGGGTAAGGATGGGAGATGAGATGGTGGTGTACCACCTGCTAGAAGCCATGGGTGTAAGAGTGGGATATAATGGTCTCAGGAATGGAGTTCCACAGATGGGAGAAGCGAAGAACAAAAGTGTTGAGGTGTGCAGTCAGCCTGGATTTTGGAGGTTTTACCAGGAGGGGTTACTGGAGGATTTTTTCCCAGCTGGAGTTGCTGGGGAGGGATATAGGATTGAGAAAGCAGACGGAGCTAGATTAGTGGATAGACAGTTAAAAAAAGAAGAAGAAGCATAGACCGACCTATCTGCGACCTGAGACCACTGGACTTGTGCTTTCAGCTTCATCATGAGTTGTGCCAATAATAACCACAGAATTTAGGAGAGACAGATCTGATGCTGGGGTGGCAGCCCATAGGGGAGAGCACTACTCCATTGAGCTATGGACAAAGGACAAATGTAGTAAGTTGTGAGTAGCACTGATGTTTCAAAGAAAGACTTAAATCGATGAAAAACCTTAGTCTGTTGCTAGTTTTGGAGGCCATCTTTCTTTGTGGCTGGCTCAGGAGACTGCTCTGCCCATCGCTATCACTGATGAGTGGGTCGCTGAGGTCACCGGACTCACGTATTAAAATCTAGGAAGGTGCTGATGTGTGTGAGGAAAGTGTGCACGTTGATAAACTCATACGAGATAGTCATAACAAGGTATCTGTCGAACCTTCTGGTGGATCATGTTGTAGTGAACCAGAACAGTATGAAACATGCAATAATGGACAGGTGAAATGGAGGTACATGTTTGATGGCTTGGCCTAATCCATGTTTGCCTATTGTCTCTGAATGGACGTTGATATCGGATGTTTTGGCTGTGCATGGGGGATCAAAACTGGGCAGTTTTGTCCCTTTAAATATGAAATGGGGTTATGTTATGGGGTCTCATGTTTCTATAGGAAATGCATGTAATCCCATGTTTTGGGGACTCATTGCAAACATCCTGTGACACTTTTAATAAAGATTGACTGTTGTGGTGTCAAACAGACCGATGGTTTGTTAAAGTACAACTCGATCTGAGGTGTACCAGACCGTGGCCAGCTATGGGTGAATAATGTTTTTGCTATGTGATGACACAGTGGAACATGGCGAAAATGGTTGGCAGAGCGATGGATTGCCTGCGTTTGCATTTAGCATTCGCGGGCAGCTTGGTGTTACAGTGGCAAAAGTCCATAACAACTGTGGTGAGGAAGACAAGTGGACGCAAGAGATGATGTCGATGGATAAGAATGTAAAAGGTGGAACGAAAAACGTTAGTCTTGGTTTTGGAGGCTATCTCTACTTTGTGACTGGCTCAGGAGAGGTCATGTCTGATGGCGATGCCTGGAAGTCCAAGAGACTGAACCTCTTCCAGTTTTTGAGCATGGCAATAGATCGGTTGGTTCGTTTGACAATCCTTCCTTAGCGACAGGGTGAGACTGAGAGATTTTCCAGGACTGAAGGCCATGTTCCATTTATTACGCCAGCATCTAATCAATTCAAGATCAGCAGAGTGATGCAGTTGCAGTCTGTCTAGCAGAGATCCAGGGGTACTGTACAACACAATGTGGTATCATCTGTAAAATGGAAGACAGGGTTTTGCAGAGCATTGGATAGGTTATTATGAAGATGAGGATCAACACTGCACTGAAGTCTGCCTTGGGGCACTTCTGCCTCCACTTGGAGAGGGGAGGAGAGGCTTCCATTGATAGCAGCTTGTTGATTGCATGAATGGATGAAGTCAGAAATCCAGGAATGAATGCTGCCTTGTATACCACAGGTAGAGAGCTTGGCAAGCAGAGCTGGATGCCAGACTTTGTCCAATACCCGAGATATGTCCTAGGAGATGGTTCTGGGCAGATATGAGATTTATGGCCTCAGACCATAGCTGAGAGGTGAACAGCAGCATGGCCAGAATTGTGACTGGGACATAAATCCAAACTGATGGTCAGAGATCAGGCTGTTTGAAAACAGAAAAAAGTCGAGGCCAACAACAATGATTGATACTAAAACTTGTTTATCATCGGAAGTAGGATTACTCATCTATAGTCAATACTAGTTCAATATTAATCCAGTCAAGTCAATATTAATTCTTAAGAATAGTTGAGCCTAAATTCATGGCTAGAATGTACAAAAAGTATCACTTTTGAGCAAATATGCAGTAAGCACAATGCTATACAGTATTGTATGTATTTTGTTTACCTTGGTGAGAGCAGAGGTCATCTGCCTGTTGGGTGAATTGAGAGGAGGAATGAAATGTTGAGTATAGCAAAAACAGATGATGTAATAAGGTTGAATGGAGCAGGGATATAAGAAAAATGATGTTGGAAATATGAGGGAATGGGAGAGGTTGATAAGTAGGATGTATTTTTGTGATACAGCATCAGGGCCTGGTCCAACAAAAATTCCCATTGTTACCTCTGCCACCCGAAGCTGGACGGAGGTTATGTTTTCACCCCTGTCTGTCTGTTTGTGAGCAGGATATCTCAAAAAGTTATGAACGGATTTGGATGAAACTTGGTGGTCAGGTTGGGTGTGTGACAAGGACACACTGATTTGATATTGGTGAAGATCCGAATCTTGATGCAGAAACGAGAATATTTTATTTTTTAAGTGATTCCTCAACATTAAGAGATAAGGCCACAAACTATATATGGCACAATATTTCAAAAAGTTGTGGACGAGTTATGACACAACCAGGAGGATGAGTTGGTTAGATGATAATAACAAGCTGATTAGATTTTGGTTGAGGTCTGAATAACAGAAAGGGATATCTCGTCTTCAAGCCGAGATTTACGACAACTTTCAAGAGGATACTAATCAGGACATTGAAAATCTTAAACAATACTGGGTTCATCCATCAAAAACATGCTAAACACTTGCATAGAGAATGTGGAGAGGAAAAAGGTAGCTTACCAGTGTTACGTCCGACTGCTGTACAAGACTGCAGACCTTAGATGGTGTAATGACTCCTCGGGTATCGGCACTGCTCCGAAAAAACTGCCCCAGCCGATGGCGAGTTGAGACATACTGGGGACGTAAACGCAAAGTAGATGTCAGAGTATCAACTTGAAGTGGTGGGCTTTCAGAAGGCAGCCTTAGTGCTTCATTTAGAGAACCAGCAGAAGTTGGACGCCGGTACAGGAGACACCAGGTTGTGGCAGGGGAAGATGCAAGAGAGGGTTGTAGAATATGACTTAGGTGCAGCATGTCTGACACAAATACAGTGATCATATTTTTGTCATTTGTTGTTGGCACACCATGAGAGTCAGCCATTTTTTGCAGGAAAGCAATGCTGGTGGTCAGACGAAGCACAGGGATAGTAGTATGTGACAAGGTGTTTGTTGTTACATTTACAAAGTCCATGCCAAACTCAGGGAGACCAGGCTGGATGTGGCTCCCAAGATATGGCAGTTTTGCTAACAGGTCTTCTGTAGATCGCCGTATTTCAAGTTCAATGCAAGGTGTACTGGGCCGAGAATGACGCTCTGTTCCCATTGTGGATTTAACACCATGTGAAGTGTTTGAAGGTTCAGAAATCAGATTCTTTGATTCATCAAAGCCTTGGTGAATGGATATTTCTTTCTCAATGTCTCCCTGGATGTCTATGCATTCCGTTGTACACATCTGTCGGACAAGCATTTTTTTCCTTGGCTTTCGACTCTCAGCTGTCCTTGATATGGTTGTTTGTGTTTGCTGTGTATAAAACTTGGTGAGGCCTTCGCCCTGGTGTTGCTCTTCAGAAGATTCTTCCTTCACCCTCTTCTGTGATGGCTGTGGGTGTGGTTCCTTCTCATCATGACAACAAGAAGGTGACAGTGTTCTTTTACCTGGCTGTGGGCTTGCTTTTTCTGGGGTGAAAACATCATTTTCAGACAGAATGCATGTTCCAGTCGAATACAGTAAGTCAGCAGTTGGTGAGACAGAGGTGTTCCTCAGTTCATTTGAAACACCTGCTGTAATATCTAAACTGTCATTTTTGCTGTTCAAAGTGCAACAGGTGATGACTACAGGCTTGCAGATGTTTGCTGCTGCACTCCATGAGGACATTGCTGTTGTGTAAATTGATTGACCAAACATTGGCTGTATCAAGCCTTCCAAGCGAGTTGGAACGATCATTTGGGGTTTCCTAGGGCTTTGTAGTCTCATTTCTGATGTCTCAAATGCATCCAAGTGGTTCTTTCGAGCAAAATTGTCAATTTTCAGGCTTTCAAGGCCTTTAAAGGAGGATGACGCTTCCTTTTGGGCTTCATCTTGAGTCAGTCCCTTTATATATTCTCTGCTGTCTTGAAGATGAAGACTTTGCTTTTCAGAACAAGTGCTGATTGCTCTTATTGAGCAACCATGACTCTGTGATGTTTCAGTAAAACTTGGAGAAATGTGAGAATGATGCCGCTGGTATGCATTTGTAAAATTGTACTCGTGCCTTGTATTGTGCATTGAAGCTGGGCACTTCACATTCTCGGGAGGGAGACGAGTTGTTTTCGTGCAAGTTAAGCACAAAAGATTTCCCCTTACATTGGATGTCTGCCCACTGGTTTCTGTGGGTATCACACTCGGTATAGTTGTAATTGGGAGTACAGTCTCGCGCAATGTGTTTCGCAAATGCTGATGTCGAACCCGTCCAAAAGTCCTTCCACATGGTGCTCTGGAAAGTGTAAGGCAGGGAAACTTAGGCCAAGTGTAGGCTGCAGGAACTTCACAAAATGACGTAGTGCTAAAGACTTTGGTTAGTGGATCACCTGCCGACGACAAATACTTGCAATTCTTTGGGTGTTGATAAATTCCTTTTCCTATATTTGTCAATATTGGTGGTGCCTTGTTTGTGTTCCCATTGTCAAAAGATTTGCTCTTTGTGTGACTAGATCTACAAATAGCTGCCCGTGTACTCTCAATCTGCTCCGATCTTGAGCGTATTACCTCTCTGCTATGAGATATCATTACGGCCTGTCCGATTAAAGAAGAACCCATTGTAAGTTCAGTTCCTTGTTTATTTTTTACCCTGCTCTCATTATCTTCAACCAAGTCTATCGATGTCAATTGGCTGGAGCAGCATGAGTAGCTGCTTTCGAGACTGGGGCTACGGGACAGTGAGCCAGAGATAAAGGAATCGGCACCGGACTCGGCTGAGAGCGATGCAAGTTCCACCAGTCGTAAACGCTTCTTCTTTGGCGGGAGCTTTTCCGCAGGAAATCTGGCCAATGTCTCACTCCTCTTCGGCCAATGGAAGTCTTCATTTTTGATGCCCTTTGAAGTCAAGAGGGTTCTAGGCCGGGAGTCCACCTCATCCGTTACCAGAATCTCAGGGACTGTGAGCGAACGCTGAGGTCTGGCCTGTTGGGAGTCGTGCATTTTAGGAAGAACTTCGTCATGTGGCTCACCTTTAAGACTGCATTCAGCAGTCAGATTCAGCTCTTCTGACTTTGTTTTCTCCAATTTTAGCCCCTGTTGAGGACTGTTGGATGAAAAAACCAAATCATCAGAATGTGCTCTCTGCAAACATAACAGTGGTCCAGCTACTGTCTTGCTATGCTGGATAACTGAAATTTCATTGGCACTTGCGCTGTTGCTATTCAGACAGCTTTCCAGACTGAACCCCCTTTGGGGAATAACTTTTTCACCATCCTCCTCTTTCTTCAAACTGTTACAATAAATAGTAGAAGGAATATCACTATCTTTCTTGCATAAACTTTCCTTTTGTCCTTTTCCATCACTAATGTAATCACCTGCTCTTCTTTTTAGGGGGATGGTTGAATTTTTGAGAAAAGATGGCAAGGAGGTCGACAAATCACATCTGTCACATGTTTTCCTTGCCAATTCACTTTCCTGACTGCAAGTATCTTTCTCTATCTCGATTCTTGATAATTGCCTGCTGTATGATGGGATGGTATCCGAAGTGTACACTGAAACTTCGAATGCTTTTTGCCTTCGGAGTGCTCGATGTGGAGCAAAGAGTGAGCGTGGAGGCAACACCCAGTTGGTCAAACTATTCTCAGCGTCATGTGATTTCTGCTCGAGTCGTACATTATCACATCGTTCCTGACAACTCTGGTATACTTTATCTGTAGCTAATGAGTCGCTTTGAGGCCGATGGTCAACATCTCCAGGTTGAGCTTCCATGTTTATTTTGTGACTTGATACAGGCATGCATGTTGTGCTGTTTTCATTCATTTTATTATCTACCTGAATACTACCACACAACATCGACTCTGTGATACGACCAGTTTTCTGTCCCACTCCCGTGTCTTCGGACACATAATTGCAATGCATCCTCTCTAAACAAGACCCAAAACCATGATCTGATTTCAGTGATCTTCCTGCAGATGAGTCGGTGCTCTCTGAATGTGAAAAATATCCTGAATCAGTGCTACCTTTACTGTTAAAGGGACTGGGTAGTAAAAAAGGCCTCGAGTCCACTTGCTGTTGATTATAGTACTGCTTAGCCCAGGTCCATTGTTGCTTCTTCAGGTTCTGCCTTGTTGCCTCCTCAGGGCAACCATCCTTCAATGATTCACTGCTTATTAAGTTTCCCTTGAAACTTTCTGCAGTTGTAAGAGATGGATATGTAGTGCAACTATTACTTCTCAAAGTCAGGGTTTCTCCATTAATACTTTCTTCTAAGATTGGTTTCTGCAGAGAAATGTCTTTCCTGCTGATAAACCTGTTGCTCAACTCATCTTTTGGGTCAGTTCTATGCATGTCCAGTGCTGATGATTCACTGACACAGTGTTGACTATCGTGAAACTGATTTTCTTGGGCAAGTTCTGTGCTAATAGACGGTGGTCTACCTATGCTCTCCTTGGGTTCACATTTCAAGGAAATTCCACCATCGCTGTCTGTCGTTTCTCCACCATCTGATTCATTAAGATCTTCAAGTTGTTCATCACAGACGACTGGCTCATTGTCTCCGTGGTTTCCTTCCTGTGAGAATTGTGTCCGAAGAGCATGCGCGTGGGATTTGCGGTGCTTGTACAGGTTGCTTTTGGTCTTGAAAGAAAAGCCACACGCAAGACACGGGTATGGCCGTTCCCCGGTGTGTGAGCGGACGTGTTTCTTTAGGACACTCGGTTTTGCACAAGTCCTCCCACAAAAATTGCACACGTATCTTCCCACTTTTTTACAGCCACCTTTCGTGTCTGAATGTTTACTGCTGTATAATTTCCTCCCCAGTGACGTGAAGGGGGTACAATCAAACACCGTCTCCTGGACACTTTCTGGTAGAAACAGTGGACCCAACGGGAGCACCATGGGTGGAAAATGATGGAAAGGGGCTCCACTTGTGTCACAATCTAGTTCTCCTTGCTTCACTGCCTGTGTTGGCCATCTCGGATTGTGCAAAGTATTTCCATTAGACCTGTCTCTTATGTGAACGGAAGATGCAAAACAACCCTTCTTTATGTACTCTGCGCTGGAGTGATACAAAACCCTTGGAATATCACTACGGCAAGGCAAAGATCCCCAGGTTTTCAAAGGCTGTGCAGTCTGAGTGTGGAGTATCCGATGACCTTTAATACTGTCACCTTTGCCAAAGTTGACCTCACCTGAAAATCTTTGAGGATATTCATTGTTAAGCTTGTTTTCTGTACAACTTTGGTTCCAGAGTTTCCCCCCGCCCATGTGCCCTCTTTCCATGGTCCAGTGCTGCCCAATATCAGTCTTATGCTTCAACGACATAGCACAAGTGAGCGGTGCGTAGCTTACATCCTCTGCGTCGAGCTCAGCGCCTCTCTTCCGAAGGCATGTACAGTATGAAGTATTTTCCTCCAGGTGACTTCATTTTCAAAACGGTGAAAATTGAATTTGCAGCCACTTCTTCTGCACATGGTCTGAAAGCGTGTGCGTATTGTCCGACCCGTAAGCTAGATGTTGCAGAATTCCAGCAGGCAACACCTGTAGGAAGAACAACACATGTAGTTTATTATATAAACGCAAATTAATTCGACCATTCATTCGGAAACAGCAAATGACATGTAAGCGTAGCTTGCAATGTGATTCATTTACTGATGCTTTTACAGTGGCATTTCAGGAATTGGACAATACAGGTCAAACTCTGAGAGCCCAGGTATGAAAACCTGGTGTTTGCTTCAGATAGAGGGCAGTTAAGCAGAGATTCAGTAAACGATCTGTTTACCTTTGCCTGGAATTGCTTAGATTAGGCCAAGTGCTGATACACACCACATGCCTTTTTCAAATATGAAGCAAATGTCATTGTGGATTTAATTTATCATATTGTACCAATTATGTTTGTAGTGGAGTTTGGGGGTGTGGTGGGGACACAGGAGGTTAGGAGGGGATAGCAGGAAGGCGAAGGGAAGGAAGGGGCATCGGCATATGGAGAGAAAGTAAAAGGGGAGCGGTGTTCAAAATTCTGACATTTTGTTTACGTAATGTGGACAGATCATTTAAGATGCCGAAGAAAGCAGGATTAACTAGAAGGGCACTCGGTAGAGCGCATACCTCCACCAGGCTGAACAGTTTGTTTTGCATTCCACTGAATGGCCGGATATGGATTCGTTCCTGAACCAAAATCTAATCGGCTTGTTCTTGTCACCTAACCAACTCGTCCACCAACTTTAGTCATAACCCGTCAATAATTTTTTAATATCATGTTATATATCGCTTTTAGCCGGATTTCTCAATGGTGAAGAATCACTTAAGAATTTAATAATTCTCGTATCCGAATCCATTTTCAGATATTCACCAAAATTGAACCAATTCTTCCTTGTCACACAACCAACCTCTCCCACCAAGTTTCGTCCAAATCCGTCCATAACTTTTTGAGATATCCTGCTATATGTTGTTTTTGGCCCCCATCTCCCAATGGTGAAGAATCACTTTAAAAATTCTAGTAGCCGGATCCGAATCTGGATTTTCACCAAAATCTAATCATTTCGTCCTTGTCACATATGCTATATCTCCAAATTTCGTCCGAATTCGTCCACAGCTTTTTGAGATATCTTGTTCACAGATAAACAAACAGACAGGGGTGAAAACATAACCTCCATCCACCTTTGGTGGTGGAGGCAATAAACTAATCTCGTGGAAGCTTTCTAGTGCTGATCAAAAACAAATAAACTAATTTCTATTTCCTTCACACTTGCATATGTAAAATATAGATGGCCTTGAATGCCCTCCTCTGCTCAAGCAGGTCCATCCTGCACCCAACCAGGTTCTGTGCCTTATGAGTCATGTTAAATGCCAGACATATCATTTATACTGTACGTTAGGGTTTGGAAACGAAAGTATGACGTTATTTCCTTTTTCACCCCTTACGTTAATAGGTAATTTAGGTTGTAAACTGTTTCTCCAAACAATTAGCTCAATGGATCAAGCAATCCAGGTTTGACTCACAGCCAATTTGATGGCCTTGATGGTACTGCTTATTCAACAGAACCTGCGTTAAACGGATGTATTGTGTTAGAAGGCACGGGTTCATTTCCCAGGCCATGGCCAATGCGCATGACATGCTATTGGCAGTGATGGTGCATGCGAGATTCATGGGATTTCTTCGAGGACAGCAAGCAATTAAACTCACAAAGAAACCAGTGGACAACCGAGGCTCTTTGCCTTGTATGGCCAAGCAAGTCTCCCAATAAGCTCATGGTTAGATCAAATTTACACCGAGCATGGGGCATCTACTATGAATAGTGGGTAGCTGCGGTAAAATTCAAAATAAAACTAGAAAGAGCAATCAGAGATTGCAAACCCTCGCCAGGATGTATTTTCAGTTGTTTTTAAGGCTTTTGTGTTAAAACAAATATGGCAGCCCAACCACGTGACCGATGACGTCATCATTATTTTTTTTCTCCACTAATTTATTCCTAGATTATGCTCAAGAAATTTCATCTAGATCGGATGAAGTTTTGTACTTGTCGAATTATGGCGTCATAATGGAGGCACCTATGACATCATCATTCACATATTTTATTCCCCATGGAGAGTTCTTTACAATGAGCCGTCTCAATTTTTTCTATGCAGCCCTTTCAGAGATATAGAGGTGCAATGTTTTCGGTTTTTCCAAGATGGCGACCGAACCACGTGACCAATGACATCATTTTTTTTCTCCACCAGTTTATGCCGACATGATGCTCAAAACATTTCATCTTGATAGGATGAAGGTTTGTACTTGTCGAATTATGACGTCATAATGGAGGCACCTATGACATCATCATTAACATATTTTATTCTCAATGTAGAGTTCTTTACAATGAGTCATGTCTCAATTTTTTCTATTCAGCGCTTTCGGAGATATCGAGATGCAAATTTTTTCGGTTTTTTCCAAGATGGCGGCCGAACCACGTGACATATGACGTCATAATTATCATTAGAAACATCATACAGGTGGAGTTGCACCTATGGTGAAAATTTCCTGTCAATCAGACGAACGGTTGCAGAGAAAATCATATTTATTCTTTACAGACAAATTCTTTATTCTTTACTTTACAGACATCTTTTTCTTTTTTTTCTTTTTTTTTTACAGACAAACAGATAGACAAACAAACACTCAAATGCAATACCCTCTCCTCAGGCGAGGGTAATAAAGGAAAGAGGAAATAAAGGCCAGGGTAGTATACTGTGATAAAATAGAAAAGGGGAGATTAGGTTGGGAGAGGGTAGGTGTAAGAGGAAGGAAGTTGGATGGAGATTATCTTCGTTTTGCATACCTCATATGTAGATATCATACCTAATCCATTGATATTTGCATACCTCTCATCAGCACTCGCAGCCTTCAGATGAGCCTCGTTTAACGTTTAATCACGAATTCACAGACAAGTGCCAGATACAGTGCTCATCTGTACAACAAATTACTAATGAAGATTCTGAACCAGTTTCTTGCACAGAATCTTTTTCCATTTCAACAGATATGGCTCTTTTGAGGGTATGGGGAAGGTAGGGAGTGATCAGGGGTTTCAAACAAATCAACACATTTGAGATATTCTTCCACTTGGGCCTCAAACATGTCAAAAAAGCATGGTGTTTTGCAAAAAAAAGAAAATAACTAAAATGCCGGTCCAGAAACACTAGGCAAGTTTCAAGAAATTGACATGTTTTTTAATGCAGCTGTGCAAAATGTATGCCGATGGCTCTTATTCCACTTTTAGTGACTTTCCAAGTGTGAGGTCAGCACACTGTCTGCAGATTTCGGCTCTTTTGGCTGTTTCATTCCCGCCTCGTCGTGCCAAGTTTTCTTCCAGAAATGCCAGATATTCTTGAATTCTGCCTCGTGACAAGTGAGGCTAAAACAAGAACTGCAAGTTTTCTTTTCCTTTCAGTGAAACAAATGAAAGCTATACGATATATATAAGGATACACAATGTGTTTTTATTCCATAAAAGGTGTCGATTGATTATATTTTACACTCGATAATCATTTTTGATACCTGAGTTTGAGTCTTGAGTAATACTGGGGAATTAAACAAACGACTACGGGATTGATTTTTTTGGAACTTTATTTTTTTTTGCAATGCAGTATTCATTTAAAAAATGTCTGCCTGTTTGAATCATGTTTTCGGCTTAAAAGCCAGTATGGTTGGACTCCGTGTTTTACTGAGGTGTATATATTTTGATTACGATTATTGCTATTAGTCTGCATCTGTTGTGACGTTTTTCTTAAAGACCGCTATATCGAAAAACTTCAAACTTCACAGGGTTGTTACACTTTGCATGCTTTGTCGATTATAGCTTTATACAGGGAATTGACAGGATAAAAACAACACCTGTGATTGTAAACAAACTATATTTTAACAATCTGTGATATGAACTCAATCAGATAGACTCCATATATTAGTATCTTGTATCTTGTCCTTCAGAAGGGAGGCACCCATGAAGGCATCAAATCAATGGCATCAAAGGGAGGTGCTAAGTGCTGTAAGCTGAAACTGTAAGCGTGTTATTCATATGAAGGGGTGCCAATTTGATTCATACAGCTGCATGAAGAAGTAAATATATTTTATTTGCCAGATGTGGGGCGCCCCATTATATGAACTTTTATAGAGCATTACTGGGTTCCTCCTCAGAACACAAGGGTAGACCAGCATGCACACGAGATTTTTTTGAATGCCCCTTATTTTGTATTGTTTGGCATTTTCTACAAGCTATGGAATGTCCCTTCTTTTCTATACTTTGCGACATGGCACATACCCTTATATAAAGGGGCCTTTTCTATGCCCCTAGCATTTTACCCAATAATTCTCAATGATGGTCGGATCCAGATTTTGCCAAATGTGGAGGGGATTATGTTGTAGCTTTTGCGTATCAATTGCCAGAGGCCGCTTTATCGCAAAAATTTACTTCTTCTTCCCCTCTAAATCAATGTTAAACTGTCACCTAATCTAACACAATAATGGCTGAAGCCATAAAGGTGATTCCAACGAGAGGACGTTATGTTGTCTTTGGCCTATTGCACCCAACCCAAAATATAAAAATCAGATATAACATTTAGCATTTTTTGAAAATAAATCGAATGTAAACGTGGATTCAATCAAAACAAGCCAGGATTTTGGGAGGGTGGGAAAAATGGACAGAACCATTCCAAAAGCGATACATATCCACCCCTCCCCAAAATTAATTGAAACAAGTATAAAAATAATTTAATAACATAAATTGATTTCAAAATATATCAAAATATATACCAAAATATCAAAATATATAAAACATTAAGCGTTTTATTATGAAAAAAAATCCAACATAACTGTGGACTCAACCAAAACAGACCAGGATTGTGGGACGGGGGGAGGGGGAGGGACAGTACCATTCCAAAAGCAATAATATCTCTCTTCCCTTCCTCACTACTCCCCCCCCCCCCCCAACCATGCCCTAAATTATTTGAGACAAGTATTAAAGACAAAGGGATAGAATCCATACCAAAATAGTAAAATATATATATGACTGTAGGCGTGTTAGTATTAAAAGAAATCGAAGATGATATTCATTTCGCCATTTCCGTATAAGACGTGGAAATCCAAATATTGGACAACCAAAAGTCAGGATGGGGGGAGGGGGGTGGGATGTACAACTTTCAACAAGCTGTTTCATGCCACGTACGCATGTGTAGACAAATTCTGTCTGCTGTGGTTTGCAACGTCTGTTCACAACACTGTGGTTCAAAAAAAAACTACTCAGATTGGATTTCAATGGACGCACAAAATATCTAATTTATGAAAGAAAAGAGCACAGAAAAAAAACAGAATAATATTCAAAAACAAGAAAGAAAAAATGCAGCAATCCGTGCCGTGCTGTTTAAACGTGCTAGTTATAATGCAGTTGAACGTGCTAGTTATAATGTGAATCCAGAGAGAAACAAGAGATGAATATAAGAATTAAAATATAAGAATATAAGAGAGTATACGAATATGAGAGAGAAAAAAAAGCAATTAAAAAAATTATTAAAGCATGTAAAAATGGGGATGAAATCCATACCAAAATAATAAAACAGTAAGCGTATTAAATTGGCTAATATTCTGATAAAATATTGATAATTATCTTCAAAAGAAGTCACACAAATACAAATCGCGACACTAACTGATGGGAAGCTCTAAATTTCCTTGACGAGCGATTGTGAAGCCGACGCTGCCATCTTTTAGTCCCCCAAAAACGATGCTGCTCCAGCGGAGGATATGCACTGATATCTGTATACTATCTCACTGATCTGTATATGTGTATTTTGCGTTCTTTATTAACTATTTTATATATTACCCCTAAAAAAACAGAAACCAGAAAAAACAACATTTTTTAAAAATGTAAAAACATAAAGGGATGAAATCTCAAAAAAACAACCAAACAACATAGGAATGACACCACAATACGACATCACAATCCTCTTATGGATTACCATCATGACATATTTTGACGTTTTTCAATCACAATCGCCCAACAAAAGTAAAACGTCTAAAGATGTCAGTACGAACTGTATGCACCATGGCATGGAGTCTACCAGCGTCTGGAATTCTGCAGTTTGGATGCGGTACCATTATTCTGCCAGAACGTCAATCAAATCACATCTGTTTGATGGATGTGGAAAACGCTGTCTCAGGCGTCGTTCTAGAATATCCTATAAATGCTGAATTTGGTTCAGATCGGGTAACTGAAAAGGCCATGACATTTGGATAACATCAGTGTCAAGTTCATCAAACCATAATGCTCTGTGGATGTGGGCATTGGGGGTCTCCTCTTGCAGCCATGCTAGTCCTAATTTATAGGCAACCAGATCTGTGCAGCATTTTTATACATGACCCTAAGCATGCTGGGATGTTATTTGCTTAATTAACACATGGGCCACACTGTGTGGAAGATATTTCTTGGTGTCCCTCATTAACCCAGGTGTTTTCATTTGTTTGTCTACCACCTGTATATCTATTGTATGTTTGTGTATAGGCTGAGGGTTTGCTTCCAGTCTGCTGAGATGTGCCAGCAATGACAAACCCAGAATATACATTGCAGAGAATCTGCCTTAGACAGACACGATGGCAAACTATGGTAAATGGATGGATGGATATAATATATACGGTACATATTTAGCATAGTCTTGATAAAGCTTGTCAAAGGTTTGTCAAATAAACCAACTTGAAGACCAAAATGCATGCTGAACAAAAGAAATCCCATTTCCCAATCGCAAAATAAAAATATGTATTTTAAAATGCATGGCCAAACAATAAATGCCATAACAATTTATTTATTTGTAAGCAGCATGTGGCTGTTGGCTGCATCATTTTCTGGGGGTGCAGATGTGCCGCTGATGCAGTGAGTACCAGTCAGCTGGTACTCGTTTTGCCAACCTCAGAAGGATGACAAAGCTGAGTCAACCCACCTGGTGTTAATTCAACGGCACGACAGGGGCTCGAACATCAAAACCCTAAGATTTTAACCTCGACTGTTAAGCTAACATCAGGCTTCTGTAATGCTACAATGGCGGAAAGGCCATACTGTATGTCCTTACAAGCTACACCTAATGCGTTCACTGTTGAGAAAAGCCTTTTTGTTAAAATAAGATTAAATCCAAACATTAGGACAAAGCTGAGCACATGTATTTCAGGGCAAACACAAAGCACATGGTCACACATTGCTTGTCAAACTATATATTTGCATCTGCCCCTCTGGGCTGAAATTCAGCCATACATACAAGAAATACATGCATCTTGGCCCGAAGTCGAACATACATCGTCATGCAATAAATCCTTGTTAGCCCATTCCCCACCTTGCGGTACGCAGGGTTTTGCAATCACTTCTGTGTGTCTGTCTGTCTGGCGGGTGTGTCTGGAACTTTTTTACTATTTGAGCTTTTGTCATCAAATTTTCACCAAAGCTTTGTTATGATAACTAGCAACGGTACCTGCCCTACGGGCCGGGCTTCAATTGGGAGGCCCAAATTAAAAGGCAAAATAGCAGAAATTTAAGGCTTTTTTTATTTCAAACGATTTATATAAACATCCGTTAAATCATATCACACGCAAATCATCAAAATCTAAACAGTATTTGTAGAATTTCAATAAAAGCCACATCACTGTTCATATCGGTAAATATTATTCCATCGTGTTTGGAAAAACTGGAAAATTGGAAATTGGAAAATTGGGAAAAAAAAATGGAAAAACAATATAGCCAATTTTACTCCAGGAGGTCCCAGGATTACCCACACAAAATTTTGTTGCGATCGGTTCAGCCGTTTTTGCGGTACCTCGGAACAGACAGACAGACAGACAGACAGACATTTGGTGAATTATAGTAATATATCGAGAAGGCAAATTAATAACTTGGTCAAAAGATTGCCTAAGATCGTCAATTTTCATGCAATTGACCAGAAATTTTAAGAATTTGCATAT
The DNA here is from genome assembly GCF_964187855.1 of Myxine glutinosa. NCBI lineage: Eukaryota > Metazoa > Chordata > Myxini > Myxiniformes > Myxinidae > Myxine > Myxine glutinosa. Next base: position 58,607,825 of record NC_136262.1, on the reverse strand, counting down.
TGGGTCACTGAATTGGTTCACCAATCAAAAGCTTGAATCTGATTTTTTAAAAATCAAAGGTCAAAGGTCAAGGTTGCATAAAATCATCAATTTTCATCTGATTGACTTGACAGGTGAGTGGGGTTTGCATATTGGGTCACTGAAGCCTATTGCTTCTGAGGTCAAAAGGTCAAGGTCGCTTAAATCGTCAATTTTTTTTAGCTGTTACCATCATGTTTAGTATGCGGAAGAAGAAGAAATCTGAATACAAAGCAGATGCAGACGGGCTTTGCATTTTCAAATGCTTTCTAGTTGAGGCGTAACGATTACAGCATCCGCTCTGAGTCTGGGAGGTCAGTGGTTCGAACCCCAGCCGAGTCATACCAAATACTTTAAAAATGGTACATGCTGCTTCATTGCTTGAGGCCTCAGAATTTAAAAAGGATAGAGCATGGACAAACAACCGTAGGTTTCCAACCATGGCACAGGCTTTGATCGGCCGATTGGTCTCCTTCTGCATTGAGGTTCTCTGTAAGGGAACTCGTATTATATTCTTGGGTAAAATGGCAGGGGCATAGAAAAGGCCCCTTTATATAAGGGTATGTGCCATGTGGCAAAGCATAGAAAAGAAGGGACATTCCATAGTTTGTAGAAAATGCGAAACAGTACAAAATAAGGTGCATTCAAAAAATCTTGTGTGCATGCTGGCCTACCCTTGTGTTCTTGGGAGGAACAAAGTAATGCTCTATAAAAGTTCATATGAAGGGGTGCCCTGCATCTGGCAAATAAAATCCATTTACTTCTTCACGCAGCTGTATGAATCAAATTGGCGCCCCTTTATATGAACTTTTCTAGAGCATTACTTGGTAATCTCGTAATTTCGAGTGCGTGAAGCGCACTCTAGGTCCAATTATCCCACTCGTGACACCAATTTGTTGCGGATCTCCCGAAGCCCGTTCCACGTTACAAAGGGGCGATTAAACCCCCTTTTCCCCCTGGGTCTTCGTGTCCACGAGGCCGAATCGCCACTTTCGCAGCAAGCGTGAAAAAGGGTATCGGGTCGACGCCGCACGTACCTTTAACCCACGCTGCCACGAAAGCGGGGACCGGACCTCGCACGAGCCACGCTTAATCGAGTACGCCCGAGCGGTATGCGTATCACGTGACTCGTGCCATTACTTTTATGGAACCCGATTTGAGCGGTTCTATTCGTACCATGCGAGGCCAATTAATGGAAGGGACGGGCATGGTCAAATAAGAGGAATAACACAATTTATTACACAATGTTCAATAATCAAGATGAAGGAAAGGGGACACAGAGCAGAAGCTTAACCAATTTAACTTAATCCCAGACACAGGGCCCACTCACGCACATGGGGAGACGAAGAGAAGAAGTTCGCGTGCCAAACGCGCTTTGCCGTCGGTCGCTCCGGGGCAGCTCGCCCGGCATGGCCCTCTGGTGGTCACGGCACGTATGCAGGAGAAGGCAGGCAGGAGGAAATCGCGCATCTGTGGCCTGGAACGGTCGTCTTCTCGAGCGCACGATTAATACAGCGCAGACCGCAGGGCACGGGGCACGGGGCAAGTTCGTATACCGCGCGGCTATTTCAGTGATCAAGTCCAACACTCCGATTCTGAACGGTACTCCAACTCATGGGCTGCGCGACTCTTAACTCAACTCAACTGCCTGTGCACACGACTCTGACTCAATCAATGCCTTCCCCGAACTCAACTCGACTCTGACTCAGGCGAACTCCGAACTCTCAACTCAACGCGAACTCAACTCCAACTCAACTCGATTCTCTCTCAACTCATCTGAGGTGGGGGGCTCGGAGCAGGGTTTTATGGCTCCGCCCCGCCCTTACTCGAATGTTCCAAGCCCCACCTCTCATCGCCGTGGTTAGCTACTCCCCTCGAGCCCTGATTGGCGGCTCGTTGCTTACCGGCCACTCCTCCTGCAGCTCCTCTCTTCGGCCTCGCTAGACTTGTTCAGGCCTGCCATGTGGCATACTAGCGCCAAAAGACCGCCCTACTCACGGGCCTGCTCAACGCAAAACTAACACAGGAAAGGACTACGCTTACATTCACTAAGAAATAACTGAACTATCGTGAGGCTACATGTTGTGGTGCGTCTACCTACGAGGGGGATTTATCCTTTATTCCAAAACCGTAACAATATATATATATATGTTGTAACACTTCCGCTGAACTTGGGGACTACTAAGAAGAAGACCTTTGTTGGTCGAAAGCTTGTCGAAAATTAAAGATCGACGTCCTGAAGCTACGTCCGCGTCTGATTTAATCTCCCGATTATATATATATATATATATATATATATATATAATTTTAAAGCAAAAACTATCGCACTTTGGTGGAATTTGTTTTGAAAGCTATTAACTAGATCTATTGGCCGATGTATATTCCGAGGTTCAGCTAGTTTCAATGTATAATCCTTGAGATATGAGCGCCAACACATTTTGGGCAGACGGATGGACGGGCGGACGGGCGGACGGACACCAACGTGATTTCGAGGGTTTTCTAAATAAAACTCAAGAACGTGGAAATAGACGTTGCTGAAATTTGGAACATATTACCTCAACGTGCAAAGCATTTACTTCTGAAATTTGCAGTAAATTTTCGTCCAGTCGAAGCCGAGAAACGTATTTTCAGTTCCCATGTTAAAGGTGCATACAGACAACCCGTTCTAAAAAAAGGAAAGGGCGCTTTGCGCCTCCCTTTTATTATTACCTTGTGTGAAATATCAAAGAGTTCTAATAATTTCAGTGACATGTTTTGATGTTGGATAAGTGCTAGGAATATTCAGAAATACGACAAAGCATTTGAATTATTGTCGTGTAAGTGAACAAGGATCTGAAACCACTTGGTAACTGAATTGTAACAAAGTTGAGTTCCAAATTACAAACAATGCACTCAGCAAAATAATGATAAAAATGACTACTTTGCATTTTTATAAATCGAAATGATACACTCAACGTCATTAAATGTTACACAAATGTAAAACAGTGCAGTAATAGAAACAAAATTTAAAAAACCCATCATATCATGCAGAGGGTCTTTGTTCACTCATCCATAACTTGGAAGAAAACTTTTTTTAACAATAGAGGAATCAGTGAAAGCATCCATACACATATCATGTACTGTACTTGAATTTTATATTTTAATATTTTGTAACAGCAAAGGAAAGTCTAAATTAGAACTTTAACCAATATGACAATGAAATTCAACCCTTTTTGAAAATCTCAGGCCGGAAGCTGTTGCCATAAATGAAGGGAACAGCTGCGATAAGTTCTCGCTCCCACAATAGCCGAAAATATCAAGCACTGAACTTGGCTTGAGGTGGTTAAACACCGCAAACCGTTATGAATTGCGTCACGTGTTTGAGAGAAGGCGATAAACTCAACGGAGAGCTATTTATGAATGCTTTGTTATGACGTTTCTTCCGGCCTGTGGTTGGTGTAACCGACCACATCTCTAGGAGGCAAACCAGTGACCGGATGACAAGCACCACTGACCCACATGACATCCGTGCTGTCAAAATTTCAGATGTGGATATGATAATCGCCTTCCGGTTACACTCAAATGATCAGTTGTATGCTATATTCAATACTTTTACCATTACAATCATTATTAGTACGCTGCCCGGAGGGGACTATAGTTTTGTTCTCCGTCTGCCCGTCCATCTGTCTTGCCCCACCTGTGGTTTTTCTGTACTTTTTGTCTGCACCTTTTACCATGCTCAACTGAAACTTGGTGCATGCCTTTATTATGATAAGTTACAGAACAAGTTTTCGATTCAGGGCAGTTTGCCAATTTTTCACATGGTTATTGCCTTTTGCTTGGAACATTCATTAGAACGGATAAGGGGCATGTATTGCAAAGTAATTCTCCCTCTTGTTGGTCATTATTTGTATCCCTGCCTGTTGTAACTTTATGTATATGTGTGTGTGGCTCATTGGTTCTTATCTCCATATGTGGGCTTCAGAGGGTGGAACAGAGTCCTCCCAGGTCTCAAAGTATCCAACACCATTTCAGTAAAGGATCATGATTCATGGACCACATTGTGAAGTTTTCTTGTGATCAAGGTTTTGTTCCGAGGACTCATTTCAGGATTGTTGCTCAGCCAAGGACAGCTTCCAACTATAGTTCGTTTTTTTTTGTATTCTTTGCGTTAACTTTTTTGTTGGTATTCTTTTGTGAAGAGTTGGTGAGTTATTGCCGGCATTCTAAACAAAATACAAAGTCCAGCCATCTGCAGGCAATACAGCCCCTCAATGAGTGGCAATTAGTCTAGATTGGTTCCAACTTAGAAATGCTTCTTGACTTGTGAATACCTTAAAACTCTGTTAAGAGTACAGGCTTCAGAAATTACTAATTCCTGTGTGAACCTTGATTAGGATGTCTTCTCCTATAGGAGGTTATACATGTTGTAGGGTTATACATTTTGTAGGGTTTGATTCTACAATTAGTGCCTCCAATTTTTAATGGTACCGCAGAGTTTCTTAGACTCTCGAAGAGTAACAACAACAACAACAACATGCATTTTAAGGCCATTTTCCCTGCTAGAGCGGGGGTTAGCCTTGCGGTCCCCATGACAATCTTCTCCATTTTGCCCTATTTTCTGCATCTCTCCTTGTTAACCCCCTTGCCCGCATTTCTTCTTCCACCATCTTTAGCCAAGTCTTTCTCGGTCTTCCCCGTCCTCTACTTCCTTCTACATCAATTTCCATCACTCTTCTCAACCAGTCACTTTCATCCTTCCTCAACACATGACCAAACCATCTCAGCCTGTTCCTCTTCACAGCATCAATCACAGGCAATATTCCCATCATCTTTCGCAATTCATCATTTGTCTTCCTCTCTCTCAACGATACTCCGCACATCCATCGAACCATTCGCATTTCCACCCTTTCCAGCCTTCGTTGCTGCTCTACGTTCATTACCCATGTCTCGCTCCCATAAATCATAACACTTCTCACACATGCAGCATACACCTTTCCCTTCAGCTTCAGCGACACTCTCCTCCTCATCAGCACGCCACTCAGTTCCCGAAACTTCTTCCATGCACATCTCACTCGAGCAACCGTTGCCGAGTCTGATCCACCTTCTCCATTCAGCATGTCTCCGAGGTAGCAAAATGTTTTCACACCTTCCAGCTTCACGCCGTCTCCAAGATCCAACTCAACATTTCCTCCATCTGCAGCTCCCTCTGTGCACACCTTACATTTGAATGTAGCTGCCACACTGGTAAATGACCCTCTCAGACCACTACATTTTTGATGAACCCACTCAGCGCACATTGTACATTGAATGGAGTTCACTCCGACACCCTTCCTGCACACAGCACACGGCCACTTCCCAGTTCTTTCCACCTCACCACATGCTTTACCACTTGCCATCACCTTCGTCTTTCCGATATTCACCTTCAGACCTTTTGTCTCCATACATTCCTTCCACTTGTTCATCTTTTCCTTCAGTCCATCCATACTTTCCGCAATCAACACCAGATCATCTGCATACAACAACTCCCACGGTAAACCCTCCTTTACGTTCTGAGCCAGCACCCCCATCACAGCTACAAATAGTAGTGGACTTAGTACCGACCCCTGATGCACTCCCACCTTCACCTCAAACTCACCAGTGTTCCCGTCCTTCGTCCTTACAGCTGTGCGCGCTCTTTTGTACATTGCCATCACTACTCTGATCAACCATTCCTCCACTCCTAACTTCCTCAATGCCCATGTCAATACTTTGCGTGGAACCCGATCGAATGCTTTCTCCACATCAACAAACCCAAGAAACAACTTCTTCCTCTTCTCCATGTACTTCTCCTGCAACTGCCTCACAATGAAAAGCGCGTCTGTCGTTCCTCTTCCTGGCATAAATCCAAACTGCATTTCGTCGATCTTCACTTTCTTCCTTATCCTCCTCTCCAACACCCTTTCCAATACCTTCATTCCATGCTCCAATAACTTTATCGCTCGATACGAGCCACACTCCAGAGGGTCACCTTTCCCCTTGTATAGAGGGATGAGGGTACTCAGTTCCCAATCCATTGGAATGCGGCCTTCTTTCACCACCAGATTACAGATCTCTGTCATTCTCTTCACACCCCAACTTCCTGCTGCCTTCAACATATCTCCCACAACTCCCATCGGCCCTCCCGCTTTTCCACTCTTCATTGCTTTTATCGCTTCCTCAACTTCCTTCTCAGTTATCTTCTCTGCCGGTCCTAAAACTGGGTTACTCTCTATGTTGCCATCCCATTCATTCTCTGTATTCAACAGCATTTCCATATATCTTTTCCATCTTCCTTTAATTCCATCTGGGTCGACAACGATTTGTCCCACTTCATCCTTCAAGCAACTCACCCCCATCACATCACACCTCTCTTACGCTATGTGCTTTGCAATCCTGAATACTGCTTTCTGACCTTCTTCGGAATCCAAGCGTTCTCCGAACATTTTCCTACATGCCTCCTGCGCCTTTGCTACCTCTTTCTTTGCAGCCTTCCTGGCTGCCTTATAACTTTCATGCTCTGCTGTTTCTGCTCCCGTACCCTTCGCCTTCTGCCACTCCTTGAACTTCTTCCTCTTCTTGTCAATCCTCTTTCCAACTTCATCATCCCACCACCATGTTTCCAAGTGCCTTGGTGGTCCTTTTGTCCATCCACATACCTCACCAACGGCTCCCAACAGACTAGCTTTCATTGACATCCAACTACTTTCAAGCTCAACCACATCATCCTCTACCCTACTCAGCCTCTCTTTTAATGCCTCCCTTACTGTCACCTCTTTCAACCTCCACACCTTCATTCTTGGTTGGTACTTCACCCGCCGAGCTCTCCTCGCACCTTTCACCCTTATGTCGCTGACAAACAAGTGGTGCTGTGAAACAGCCTCCTCCCCCGGGATCACCTTTGTGTCCCGGAGGTGCCCCCTATCTCGCCTACGCACCATCAGGTAGTCAACGGTTGTCGTCGACCCACCTGACGTGTATGTAACAAGCTTATTATCCTCTTTCTGGAACTGAGTATTACAAATTAACAAATCAGCTCCATCAGCAAACTCCAAAATCCTTTCACCTTCTCCATTTCTCACACCATATCCGTAACCCCCATGAACTCCCTCAAAACCATCCATACTCCTTCCCATATGTCCATTCAGGTCTCCTCCCACCACAACAACTTCCTCATCTTTCACGTTTTCCATCAGCTTCTCTATCGCACACCAGAACTTGTCCTTCTCTTCATTGCTTCGACCAACCTGCGGAGCATATCCTGAGATGACGTTCACCAAGAGCTTTCCAATCATCATTTTCACCATCACCAACCTATCACTCACTCTCGTCACACTCACCACACTGTCTAGAAACTCCTCAGAAAACAGGACACCAACACCATTCATGCCCTCCGGGCACCCTTGCCACACAAACTTGTATTTCTGTCCCTGCCTACCCTTTACCATTCTCACACCACTTCCCTTCCATCTCGTCTCTTGCACACAACATATGTCCACTCTTCTTCTGACCAATACTTCCACCACTTCTCCTGATCTCCCTGTCATTGTCCCTACATTCCATGTCCCAAACCTCAGAAACCGATCTCCACTTCGGGCTGCACCCTGCCAATATGTAGTTGTAATTGTCATGGTTCTCTTTTTGAGGCAATGTTTTTATGGCCGGATGCCCTTCCTGACGCCAACCCTCTTAGTCGTCTCTTACGACACGCAGGGATACGGTGTACCTATTCTGACCAGGGTACACACTGAGAAACGTTTAAAACATGGAAATTCTGGGGGGGGGGGGGGGGGGGTGGCGTCAGCATCACGGCTGCGGTTTAAACATATTCCAACAATATCCAAACAGAACCATGAAAACCATGAAAAACAATCTGGGAAAAGTCTCCAAGCGAGAACGTGGATTTGAGAAGGAAGGAGCAGAGGCGGAAGAGAAACGAGATACAGGGGGCGGGGCACAAGCCGAGACGAGGAGGAGAGCGAATAAGCACGTGTCCGAGAGGAGAGAAAGAATCAATATAGAATTATTTGTCTAGGGTGGTGAGGTGAGGGGGAGAAAATAAAATAAAAGAAACAAGCAATACAGCGAAGGAAATAACCCAAACCGACAAAACACCGACGGGGGGAGGGAAGCCCCAAGTTACCAGGCCACGCACGAGGTACGACTCAGAAAACGATTAACTACACACAAGTTTGTACGAATTACAAACCAATACCAACCAGAAACACACAATAACACGTACACAGCAAAATAACCAGTGGAAATTTGACAAAGACAAGAATGGGAAAACACTTAAACTTCGATGCCGTGGAGAGCTCGAAGTACGCTTCACTCGCCCGAGGAACCGGAAACCGGAAAGGTTTCTCGAAGAGTAACATTCGACCTAAACCAACATTAGACCATTAGACAACCATTACACCATGAGACATTAGACAACCATGAGACCATTAGACATTAGACCAACCATTAGACCTAAACCAACATTTACAGTTGTGGCCAAAAATATTGGCACCCTTGTCCTTTTTTCGAATAACTCACAATTTTCTCGAAAAATAAGTTGAAATTGACAAAAGTATTTGGTCTCCACAATTCTTTATTTCACTGTTAATATTACAGAACCTTTGTTTTTGATTCAGAACTTAATATATTCTTTTAAATCAGGAAATAAAAAGAAATGGAATTGACAAAATTATTGACACCCTCGACTTAATATTTGGTGGCACGGCCTTTGGACAAAATAACTGCAGTCAAGCACTTCCTGTAGCCATGAATGAGCTTCCTACACATATCCAGTGGCAGTTTGGCCCACTCTTCTTGTGTAAACTGCTCCAGTTCTCCCAGATTTGAAGGTTGCCTTCTCCCAACTGCTGTTTTCAGATCTCCCCACAGGTGTTCAATGGGATTTATATCTGGACTTATTGCTGGCCACTTCAGAACAGTCCAACGTTTCTTGAACCATTCCTGGGTGCTTTTTGAAGTGTTTGGGGTCATTGTGCTGCTGCAAGACCCATGACCTTCGACGGAGACCCAGCTTTCTGACACTGGGTTGAACATTGCGCTCCAAAATGCCTTGGTAATCTCCTGATTTCATGATGCCATGCACACATGCAAGGCACCCAGTGCCAGAGGCAGCACAGCAACCCCGAAACATCACTGAACCTTCTCCATGTTTGACTGTAGTGAAGATGTTCTTTTCTTTGAGGCTTCATTTTGTTTTCTGTAAACACAGAGATGATGTGCTTTACCAAAAAGCTCTAATTTGGTCTCATCTGTACACAAGACATTCTCCCAGAAGGATTTTGGCTTGTTCAAGTGTGTTTTGGCAATCTCCAGTCGGGCTTTCTATGTCTCTCTCAGCAGTGGGGTCCTCCTGGGTCTTCTACCATATAACCCCCTTTCAATGAGTTGGCGACGGATGGTGCAAATTGAAACTGTCGTACCTTGTGTCTGAAGGTCAGAGCTTGAATCTGTTTGGGAGTTGATTGAGGTACTTTCTCCACCATTCAAACAATTATTCGCTGCAATCTTCATTCAAGTTTTCTCTTCCAGTCACATCTAGGAAGGTTGGATACAGTGCCGTGGGCCTTAAACTTCCTGATAACATTGCATACGGTGGACACAGGAACATCAAGGTCTCTGGAGATGGACTTGTAGCCTTGAGATTGTCCATGCCTTGTGACAATCTTGTGTCTGACCTCCTGTGACAATTCTCTGGTTTTCTTTCTTTTTTCCATGCTCTTTTCCTTTTTCATCTTTTCATGAAATCTTCAGCTTTTTTCATCTTCATCTTTTGTTTTCATCTTCATCTTTTTCCATGCTCTTTTTTCCATGCCATTCTTTTTCCACACATAGTGAAACAAAACAGCAGAATGACTACTTTTCTCCATTCAAACTGGTTGAATGAGTGATTTTTATATTGCAGGCACCTGCAGCTCACCATCGATGAGTTCAACTCTAAGTAAAGGAGAATCACCTGCTTGAAATCTAATTATTTCTAACAACTTCTAAAAGGTTGTCACGGCCATTTTAGGATTTGTGTTTGGAATAAGCTAAGATTTAGTAATTTTTTCAACTTTTTTGTTTTGTTCCACTGCAAACCAAAGTAATACATAAACTACATGACCAAAGGTATGTGGACACCCAAACATCATACATCTCATTCCAAAATAATGGGCATAAACATGGAGTTGGTCCTCCCTTTGCTGCTATAACAGCCTCCAGAGCTCTGTGCGGTCAGGGCTCTGTGTTGAGGTCAGGGCTCTGTGCACGCCAGCCAGGTTCTTCCACACCGATCGCGACAAACCATTTCTGCATGGACTTCGCTTTGTGCATGGGGGCATTGTCCTGCTGAAACAGGAAAGGGCCTTCCCCAAACTGTTGCCACAAAGTTGGAAGCACACAATCGTCTCGAATGTCATTCTATGCTGTGGCGTTAAGATTTCCCTTCACTGGAACAAAGTGGCGTAGCCCGAACCATGAAACACAGCCCCAGACCATTATTCCTCCTCCACCAAACTTTACAGTTGGCACTATGCATTCAGGCATGTAGCATTTTCCTGGCATCCGCCAAACCCAGATTAGTCCGTCGGACTGCCAGATGGTGAAGCGTGATTCATCACTCCAGAGAACGCGTTTCCACTGCTCCAGAGTCCAATGGCGGCGAGCTTTACACCACTCCAGCCGACGCTCAGCATTGCACATGGTGATCTTAGGCTTGTGTGCGGCTGCTCAGCCATGGAAACCCATTTCATGAAGCTCCCGACGAACAGTTGAGCTGACGTTGCTTCCAGAGGCAGTTTGGATCTCGGTAGTGAGTGTTGCAACTGAGGACAGGCAATTTTTACGCACTACATGCTTCAGCACTCGGTCCTTTTCTATGAGCTTGTGTGGCCTACCACTTCACGGCTGAGCTCTTGTTGCTCCTGGACGTTTCTACTTCACAATAACAGCACTTACAGTTGACCGGGGCAGCTCTAGCAGGGCAGAAATTTGATGAACTGACTTGTTGGAAAGGTGGCATTATATGACGGTGCCACGTTGAAAGTCACTGAGCTCTTCAGTATGGCCGATTATACTGCCAATGTTTGTCTATGGGGCTAAAATAGCAGAATCCACTAATTAGAAGGGGTGTCCGCATACTTTTGGTCATGTAGTGTATGTGGATGACAAAATATTTTTACATTTCAACAATTTTCTGGAAGAAATGGTGCATTATTTGAAAAAAGTGCAAGGGTGCCAATATTTTTGGCCACGACTGTATTTAAAAAAAATTCTTCCTGCGCTCCCAATTTCTGAGCTGTATCTCAGAGCGGGCTAGCAGTTTTGGAATTCGATTTAACATCATTAATCTGGATTTAAATTATGCAAGGTTGACTCTTTTGACCTTGACCTAATCTTTAAGGTCATGACCTAATTATAGACATTTTAACATTTTTCACCAAAAGCGATGAAAGGTTTGTCCGATCGGAATTAAATTGTCATCTCTAGGTAGCCTAGAGCAAACGTAAAGATCATACCCCATCCGACTTATAGGTCAAGGTCAAATGGCGGTGTGAAAAAAATAACGCATTTTTGTCATCGCTCAATTTTGCCAAAATGGAATCTCAAAGATCGCCTAGCCTTCAAACATGTTCTTGCATCATAACAGTGTACCTGTACTGAAGTTGTGCACCTGATATTTATTCTGTATCATTGACCTACTTTTTTGGATTATCACGTAATTAACAAAAAAACACCTTTTTGATCATAACTTGAATAAGCTTCCTCCAATTTTCATGATGTTGAATTTTATGGATAGATTGTAGTTGGGGACACATTTTCTTCATTTATACTGTATCCACAAATGTTGAAGGTCAGGATGATATGGCGGTCAAAAATAAAAAATGTTATCGGATCACAGGTGCCTGCGAAGGCTTTGTGATCACAGTTATCTAGTTTAATTGTACAGCTTTTAATAGTTATCACATAAGCAAACAAAAAATAGCATGACGACTATACTGTACTTAGCTTCCAAACCAGTCAAAATCAATTCGTTATATCATGTAAGAATTTATTTTTCAGCAGTACTTGCCATGTTGTTCGCATGTTGTTATGTGCGAACATAAATAGGAAAGTTCAGCAAGAAACCTTTTTCATGTTCCCTACTAGAATGAAGTGGTGTAGGATTTAATTTTTATTATCAGGAATAATGGGAAAAAAAAACATTTAAGGTCATTCAGTATGAAAAGTATCATCAGCAGCTCTTTCGATTCTTAGAATTTCATTCAGGACAGATATTATCTATTGAAAACTTGCAAAAGGATTTACTTTCAGCTAAATAGCACAAAATGAGTAATTGCCATTTAGATCGAGTGTGAATGTATTGAAATATGATCTGTGAATGTATTGAAATATAGAGGTTGTAGTGATACTTTTCCTCGGTCCAAAAAACGTACTTTGAGCTATTAAAACATCTGTTAAGCTTTGCAGTTCCATGAATTTGCAGATGTTTTTTACAATGATTATAATTTTCAGTAAAACCCACCTTGCATACTCTGGCTTGTACATTTTTAGCACTTGGCACTCACTATTCCCACGTTTGAGTGACACCTGTATCGCACCCAATCAGGGTGGTCCTTTGCCTCTTAGTTTGTCAACGGTTCCTGTCTGTGGGGAAAACTCCACGTGACCGGAAAGTTCCGTTTGAGGAATGTGGTATCAAAGATACCACAAGGCCATAATTCTAATATGTGACGAGTCTGACAGGTAAGAAGTGGGTAGGGGATATGCAAACTCGGAAGCTCAGGTTAAAATTTAACAACTAATTTTGTTTCTTTCCTAAAGCTTACTTCCTTTCTTGTTTATCCTACTTCCTGTTTTGTTGTAATTTCTTTATTTTCTGACAACGCATGCCGATGGGTAGATAGCTTTGTAGTATGAGTGCACCACACATAAAGCACAGGTAATGTCACTGTACTGCATTCACTGTATGTACAAAAAATATCTGGACAATTGACTGTGCAAGGCCAGAAAAAGAAGATGCAAAACAGACGCGCGCCTGGCCTTCGGAAGGAAATAAATATCCCATTGGACTTGGCATCTCAAAGAAAAAATATGCATGGAGTTCTGGACTCTCAGGAGAATGCTGAGGATTTAAAAGCACAATACGAGCAGACATTCTGAGAAGAAAAGGATTTTGGACAAACTAGGCATCTTTCCTCAAGAACATTTGTCGTTCTGCGAATTCTACAACAAAGGAGAAGGGTAAGAGATACTAGGAAATGTAAGCTGCGATAAGCCAGCTGATGTAGGAACACGAAGGATCCATTGTAAGCACAATCCCAGGCGAAAGGGAGTTTTTACAGGCCCAGACAAAAAACATTTGCATCACATTGCTGTGCCCTGGTGTTCCAGCACGAGTGCCGGCAACGCGGTAGGGCGGCATTGAGCTATTGCTTCCGCCCTTTGTCATGAGGCAAATTGAAGAGAAGAAAAGTGGTGGAGTAGCTGGCTTCTGGGAGTGTCTGGCTCAAGTTGTCTGTCAAAGCTCTCAAGCCTGAAAAGAGTGCTCTAGGATGCACACGTCATAGTACAGGAATGGCACGGCCACCAGTGTCTGGATAGTTTCCAGCAAATGGCCAGGCTGAGCAAAGGCATTGTCCTCCGACCTTGTTCGACGCTACTTTTCTCTCATCCGTCTCTCTCCACCTCGACTCCTCCTTTCCCCTCCAAAAGCACTTCCACTCTACCAATAGCCCTTTGTTTACATTGGAGCTACATTGATAGTTTTCCACCTATGTGGTCTCAAAAGACCGTAGCAAGTTTTCAACGCAAATGTAACAAATTAAGAAAACACTCACCTGCAAGTTTTGAGCAAAGAAGAGTTTTACATTTAGACTACATCTTAGCCTCATATCTGTACTGCCAAAGACAGTTTTTACAGTCAAAGACAAATTCCACCAAAGATTAACTGAAACAAAATGTCCCCACAGGTATCCCAAGTCAATTGACCGACCAACCTAACAGTCTCAACTGATCCTAATGATGTATTTGAAGGTAAAACAGATAACTTGACTGACTTGACATATGTGTGTGATCACTGTGCTTATGCTGAAGTTAAAACTGCCTCTGGTATTCGTAGTAGAACACTGAAACTACCCTGTAGTCGAAATGCTACTTTGCAGTCAAAATGTAACGATCATTTTTGTTCAAAAGTTATTGGGGAACATTTGCATTTCGATTCCCAGATACAAACAGCTATGGTTAATGAGTGAGAGTTATTTGCTACAACTCTCATCATGGGTGAGGGACATGCGTGGCTTTTAGTCTTTTTTAAACTACTTCAACAGCCATAATTATTCCGAACTTCTTGTAGGCTTGGCTGGGGAAAGTTTTTAAACCAAAACTTTCACGAACCGGCTGTTCAGGCCTGGTGTTCGACTTAAGCTGCAGGAATTTGTAATTTGTTCAGGGTGCCGGAGATAAGCTCGCCTACTTTTCACTCGACGCCATGGGATTTTTAAGCTCCACCAAAATGTAGGGCCGGCAAACTAGTTCTCCGGATTAAGGCCTGGCCAATATACGGCGTGCAGAATGATGTCTCGCCCTACCGGTGAAACACCAGGGTGACAGTTTATAGCTGGGTCGAGATTCAAACCCAGACTATACAGCTCAACAACAAGTGTGTACATCTAACTGCCAGGCCTACATTATTTAGTTATACGTTTAATTTAAAGTCCAACAAAATTCCATTTTCAACCACTGAGAATTACTACATCTGATCCTGATCAGATTTTTCCCTGTACTTCCTTATCAGAAAATTGAGCGTTAAGCAACAACTGGAACTTGTTTATATTCGGCTGACATTGGCAAGTTCCTTCGCCAATTAAAAAATATTGGTTTACGCACGACTGGAATTTCCCATTAATTTCTGGGGAGTCAGCCATGTCTGTTTTATGAATGGCTGCAAAGCACAGATGATGCTACTTATCTGTGAGTCCAGAAATTGCTAGAAAAAGGTACCTGCAACATCAAATATGCATTTTGACTAGTTCCAAACTATTGGTTTTCATATAGCTTTAAGGAATTCTTAAGTCAGTCTTTTGGGACTGCCACTGGTAACAGCCCCATGCTGCCTGTTGCATGGCCTGGTTGCCGGCGACTAAACCGACACCCCTCACTGGCTTTGCTCATGGGGATGGTGACCATGACACCCTTCCAGGACTAAAAACAACACCTGACAAAGGGTGCATGAGCTCCTTTCGGGAGCCAATGGCCATCCAATACGGAGATGCTGTCTTCTAAAAAACACCCAATGGGGGTAGGAAAATTAATTTTTCCACCTGGCCTACTTTATCCCCCCCAAATCACCTTGTTACAGGACGATGTGAAGGTTTTTCCAGTTCCACTATCAGGCACTGTGCATGTCTCGGCAGCCAGGCCTAGGTTCAACATCTAAGACAGCTATATTGACCTGTAGTAGTGGTTAAAGGATAAATGATTCAAGCATTGTTTGAAACCACTTCAGCAATGAGAAAATGTCATCAGCTGAAATAATGGTAAGAAATTCCTCACCTGGAGGGCCTCTGCAAATGTTGTTGCAATTAAAAGGCCTTGGGTGGCCATATATCAACATTGTTTCCAGTCCCTTAGGTTGATTGTTACTCAGTAAAAATAGAACACCTTTATATTGCTGCCAGTGAGTGATCACAAACAAATGGAAGATCCAATTCATCAGATATTGTGGAAGGCCAAAACTTAGGCTAAATGTTGAAAGACTCATGATCATATTGGTGATATTCAGATAGCAGTATGTAACTTATATAATGGCACCTGTTCAAGAAAGTAAAGGACACTGAAATATTGACCAAAAAAATTGAATTTGCAAAAGAATGAAAGAAATTGCTTGAAGAAAAAATCGAGGTTAAAAATGAAATGCAAACGAATTAAGAGGATATTCTTTCTGAAGGGAAGCTCATATAAGAACTAGAACGGCACTCAGTAGAGAGCATACCTCCACCTGGTTGGCCATATCACTCAATGGTGAAGAATCACTTTAAAAATTCTACAAGCCGGATCCGGATCCGGATATTCACCAAAATTGAAGAGATTCTTCCTCTTCACACACACTTCACTTCACTTCCTCTTCACACAAGGAGGAATGGTCAGTTCGAACCAAAAATTTCCGCCCGTACAGGTACGGGTGGAAATGGTTCATGGCAGCCAGCATATCCAATAATTCCTTGCGGACACCAATTGTCCAACAAGTTTCGTCCAAATCCATCCATAACTTTTTTGAGATATCCTGCTATGTATCGTTTTTGGCCCTATCTCCCAATGATGAAAAATCACTTTAAAAAATAAATAATTATCATATCCGAATCCATATTCAGATCTTCACCAAAATTGAATTGATTCGTCCTTGTCAGACACCCAACATGCCCATCAGGTTTCGTCCAAATCCGTCCACAACTTTTTGAGACATCCTGCTATGCATCGTTTTTGGCCCTATCTCGCAATGGTGAAGAATCACTTTAAAAAAATCTAGTAGCCGAATCTGGATCTTCACCAAAATATTATCATTTCGTACTTGTCACATACACGACATCTCTGCCAAATTTTGTCCGAATCCGTCCACATTGAGATATTTTGTTCACAAACGGACAAAACATAACCTCCATCCAACTTTGGTGGTGGAAGTAACAAGACAAAAGGTCTGAAGGTGATTGCACTGAGAGTGGGGCAATCCAGATTGGGTAAACATGAATGAGCGTATGGCAAGAATCTGAGAGAAAAGAATGAGACTGTATGTAAGAGCTAAGGCAATGGGGGGTGGGGGAGGAGGTGGCTACAGTCTAAGGTTCATGGAGGTTCTGTCACACACAAACCATGCAGACAGAGACACCAGCCAACACACGACTTGACTTTTAACATGAGACAAGCACAACCGTTGACTTTGGGGGAGGTAACGCCATTGAGTGGCATCACTTTTCTCTCTGCCATCAGTGGAGCATTTTTAAGGACGACAACTCCTCCTCCATCTCCCACGCGATGCCAGCTCAGATGGTCTATCCACACTCTCCCATCAAAATGCTGAGCATCAAGCGAGGACGCAGCTCGTGAAAGTATAACTCGGCAAGGGTTGGAACTGAACCGCTGACCTCACAGACTCAGATTGGATGGTTGAACTACAATGCCCCTGAATGTGGATTAACAAGGATGGAAAGAAAAGCCATGGTTGCAGATTAAGGACAGCATGGGATGGTGGCCTGACACACCACTGTGAAACACTGGGGGAAATAGTGGGATTGCATGGATGAAGCATTTAACAGGCAGAGGATAAAATGGAACGAATGAGTGAACATGGACAGAAATCCTAGACTTTGTGATGTTATGGACAGGAGATTAGAGGATGAACTGTGAATTTTGGTTGAGCTGAGGGGACAAAAATAACAAAGGGTTTCAGTAAGAAACAACGAAGATCATTTTTGATGACGCTATTGGGTAAAATAGCGAATAAAAGAAACAATGTCAAAGAAATTGATGTTGAACAAGAATCAAACTTTTAGCACTTGGTCAACAAAATGAACACCAATTCCCAAATAGTGTTCCACCATCAAAACGAGCGCGTGCCAGGGGTGGATCCAGGAGTTAAATCTCTTAAGTTAATTAGTCTAATTAACTCCAAATAATCCGGAAGAATTCCCGTGACGAAATTTATGTGAAGAAAGCATGGTTTTTTTTACCACTGCACTTGGAGTGTTTTATAAATATAAAAAAGTGATTTAAAACCTCTGAGCGTTGGTAAGCCGCCTGGAACGTTCCTTATTCAAAATAATTTGGACACGGCCATTCCAGGATATTCATGGCTTATAATTTATTATCGAAAATCCGAAGGGGAGGTGGGGTGGGTGCGCACCCCCTGAACTTCCCCCCGCCCTCCCCCCTGGACCCGCCAGTGCATGCAACATCACAATGAACATGTCCACGGACACAACAAATGTGTCCACATTCACAGCCTGACTCCATCAAACATCAGAGGATAATAATCTTAAATAAACAAGAAAGAGCAATCAGAGATTACAGACCCTCACCAGGACGTGTTTTAGTGGCTTGTAAGGCTTTTGTGTGAAAACAAATATGGTGGCTGAACCATGTGACCAATGACGTCATCATTATTTATTTTCTCCACCAATTTATCCCAGATGACGCTCAAGAAATTTCATCCTGATCGGATGAAGTTCTGTACCAGTCGAATTGTGACGTCATAATGGAGGCACCCATGACATCATCATTGACATATGTTATTCCCCATTGAGAGTTCTTTACAATGAGCTGTTTCAATTTTTTCTACGCAGCGCTTTTGAAGATATAAAGGTGCAAAGTTTTTCGGTTTTTCCAAGATGGCACCCATACCACGTGACCTATGACGTCATAATTATCATTTTTACAAAAATTCTGCAGGAGGAGGCGCCTATGGTGAAAATTTCCTGTCAATCGGACTAATGGTTGCAGAGAAAATCATATTGATTCTGTGCGGACAAACAAACAGACTGAAATGCAATACCCTCTCCTCTGGCGAGGGTAATGAATAAATAAAATATATTTGTAATAAATTTAAAAAATGAATAAAATAAAGGCCAGCTGGCTGGGTGTGAGTACCTCTCACACCAGCCATGGCACCTCAGCAAAGGACTTCTGCGACAAACTGGGACTGACACAATCTGTCAATTTCTTGACCCGAATCTCAGTCAACGGAGCATCTTCCCTTCAAGACTTGGTTATGACAAACTTCCCTGCAAATGTCTGCTGTTCTTCTTCTGCTCCAATCGGTTCATTTGACCTTATGCTTGTTAAAGTGGACATCTCTCTGGCCATTCTCAGAAAGCCACCTCAGCGTCGACGAGTGTGGCATTTCACTCAGGCCGACTGGCACGGTCTTCAAGCAGCCATCAATCATCTGGACTGGTTTATAATCTCTACTGCCTCTGACATCCACTCATCCTGGGAATTCTTCCAAAGTAAATTGCTCTCTCTCATGCACAGATTTATCCCATCTCGTCTTCAGTTGTCATACCATTCCTCCCGTCCATGGTACACGGAATCTTGTGGTGAGGCAGTTGCCCTGAAACAACTTGCCTTCGCCTCCTGGAAGGCAAATCCAACGGAAGGCAATCACATTTCCTTTCACAAAGCCTGGAACAAGTGTGTGTCCACCCTCAGAAGAGCCAGGAAACACAATCTCTATACTCTCAAGACAACTCTCAAACCTGTCTCCCTCCTCCAAATCCTGGTGGTGTCTGGTCAAATCTGTTTCTGGTGTTTGTTCCCCCTCCCCTCCCATCCCCTCCCTTACCTCAAACGGCGGCACAGCTGACTGCCTCAACTCTGTGTTTGCCTCAAAATCTTGTGTCCCAAACCCATCTCTCTCTGTACCCACTGTACCCAATCATACCCAGCTGCTCCTGGACTCTGTGTCCTTCTCTCCTGACAAGGTGGAGGAGTTTTTGTCAATCCTCGACTCTGATTCTGCAACTGGACCAAACGACATCAGCCCACGGGTTCTAAAATCCTGTTATTCCGCTCTATCTCACCCTCTCTCTGCTCTTTTCACCCTCTCTTTTGCTCAATGTCATCTGCCATCTGCTTGGAAATCAGCCAACATCACCGCTTTACACAAAAAGGTGCAAAAACAGATCCTTGCAACTACAGACCTACCAGCCTTCTCCCAATTATCAGCAAAGTCATGGAATCCAGCATTGCTTTGGACATGAAATCTTTCCTCTTCTCTAATGGCTTGATCTCTGATCATCAATTTGGTTTCAGACCAGGTCACTCTACTCTGAACATGCTGCTTTTGCTGTCTGAACAATGGATGGAGGTCCTCAATGCCAAACAGGAAATTTAGAGCCGTCTCCCTTGACATATCACGTGCCTTCAATACAGTCTGGCACCCCGCTCTGCTCACCAAACTATCCTCCAATGGTATGCATGGAAATCTCGACTCATGGCTTGCGGACTCCCTCTCTGGTCATAGTCAACGTGTGGCCTTGAATGGATTTCTCTCATCTCCCCTTCCTGTTCAGGCTGTAGTTCCCCAAGGTAGTGTTCAGGGCCCTGTGTTTTTTCTGGTCTTCATCAAAGATCTCTCCGACTCTCTGGAAAATCCTCTCTATCTCTTTGCTGATGACTCCACTTTCTGCTGCTCCATACCTCAACCCTCAGGTCTGCAGCCTCCTCACTCTCTGGAGACCTGGACAAAATCACAAACTGGTCAAACAAGAGGAACATGTCTTTCAATCCTGACAAATCTCACACTCTCACTTTGTCTCTCCAAAATGACCGGCTGGACAACCCTCCCATCTACTTTCTGAACAATCCTCTCCAAGATGTTCTGTCACTCAAGCTTTTGGGTCTCATTATCTGCCATGATCTTCCCTTGGAAAACCACATTTCCAAGCTGGCCTCCAAAGCCAGTCGCCGACTGGGCATCATCCGTCGTGTGAAGTCCTTCCTTGGCACATCTGAGCTCCTCACCACATACAAGGCTTTCATCCGCAGCTCAATGGAATAAAGCTCTCCCCTCTGGGCTGGTGCTCCTATCTCACACCTACAGTCACGTGAAAAAGTAAGTACACCCCATGTAAAGTTTTGACTTTTTCAACATATTTCAACATACAGCTATTTAATCTTCATTTCAACAATATTGATGGATAAAGGTGATATAATATAACAAATATCATGAAACATTTACATTTTGGAGTCCATTGTATAATTTAAATAAACATAAATGCAAATTTCGCATGTGGAAAAAGTAAGTACACCCTTGGCTCTAATAGGTGGTATTGTCCCCTTTGGCAGAAACAACCTCAAGTAGGCGTTTCTTATATCTGTCTGCCAGTCTTCGACATCGACTGGGAGAAATTTTTGCCCACTCCTCCATGCAGATTTATTTCAGCTGTGCAATGCTTGAGGGGTTTCTTGCATGCACAGCTCGTTTCAAATCCCCCCACAACATCTTGATGGGATTTAGATCCGGGCTTTGACTTGGCCATTCCAGAACCCTCCATTTCTTTCTTTTCAGCCATTCTTTGGTGGATTTACTGGTATGTTTAGGGTCATTGTCATGTTGCAAGGTCCACCTTCGGTTGAGCTTCAACTTTCCGACAGATGGCCTCACATTATCCTCAAGCACCCTCTGGTACAATGAAGAATTCATAGTGGATCCTATGATGGTGATCTGCCCAGGCCCTGATGCAGCAAAGCTGCGCCAAACCATAATATTTCCACCACCATGCTTTACAGTTGGTATCAGGTTCTTGTGGTCAAATGCTGTCTTTCATTTTCGCCAAACATGTCTTCTGGTACTGTGGCCAAATAGCTCGACCTTTGACTCATCTGTCCAGAGCACATTGTTCCAGAAGTGCTGGTCTTTGCCTTGGTGTTCATTGGCAAACTTTAGTCTTGCCCTGATGTTCTTTCCAGACAGCAAAGGTTTCCTCCTGGCACACCTCCCATGTAGATCAAATTTGTGCAGCCTCTTTCTTGTGGTAGACTCGTGCACTTTGACGTCTACAGTGGCAAGAGCTACCTGTAGGTCCCGTGATGACATTCTGGGGTTCTTCGAGACTTCTTTCAGCATCTTGCGGTCTGCCCTGGGGCTGAATTACTGGGGCGGCCTGGCCTGAACAAGTTGGCAGTTGTTTGGAATCTTCTCCACTTGTAGATGATCTTCAAGACAGTCGAATGATTGATTTCAAATTGTTTGGAGATCTTTTTAAATCCTTTCCCAGACTCGTAGGCATCTATAACCTTCTTTCGGAAGGCCTCAGAGAGCTCTTTTGATCTGGGCATGGTGACGCCGCACATTTCAACAACAAAGAGCAAACCAAACGAAATGTCTGAGGTTTAAATAAGACAGGTTCCTCCAAGATCCCCTCCAACGATGTTCTAATCATTTGCACCTGAGCTGGTGCACCTGATATTTTAGGTATTTGAAGCAATGATAAATATAGGGGTGTACTTACTTTTTCCACATGCGAAATTTGCATTTATGTTTATTTAAATTACACAATGGATGACAAAATGTAAAAGTTTCATGATATTTGTTATACTAGGGCATGCCCGTACTATATATAAGCTAGGACGTGCCCGTACGTGGGTGCCCGTTCCTTGCCAAAAAAAAAAAAAAAAAAAATTTGTGTAGGGGTGTGTGTGTGTAAACATCCTAGGGCGTGCCCGTACGTGGGTGCAAAAAAACATGCGTGCAAACAACAACAACAAAAAAAAACTTTGAAACCACGTGGCAGTAACGACCACAGAACCCCCCCCCTCTATTTACATGAATGGTTTGGTCCATTCGCAACGACCACAGAACCCCCCCCTCTATTTACATGCAATGGTTTGGTCCATTCGCAACGCCAAAGCGAACGGCGAACGGCTAAATCGCCATAGCTCGGTAAGTACTTGTCCGATTAATTTCAAACCTTGAAAAGGCACATCCTCGGGTCCCCAGCAATATACCTGGCAAGTTTAAAGTATATCGGACCCGTGGTTGTCGAGAAACAGCGGTCACAGACAAACAAACAAACGTACAAACGTACAAACGTACAAACAAACACACAGAGATTACTGGAATTATAGATAGATTATATTGAAGCGCGGTGTTACGCGCGCTGCTTGTAAGCAAGGAGGAAGCGGACAACGCGGTAAGTTGTAAGAGTCTTTATTCAAGAGCTCCACTGTAACACTGGAGCGTTCCGGGCTGCGCACCCGGTGTATATCCCGCGGCCACGCCTACCCCTAGGGCGTGGCCGCCGCCCACTTGGTGCGCGGAATGATGCCCTCACGCCAGTGAGCTTTCGTGTCCGCCACACGTGCCCCCCCCCCCCCCCAGAATTCCCACGCACCTGGAGGGCCAGTTTGCGAGGCAAACGGATGACCCGGCCGAAGCGCCCTCTGGCGACTGGCGGCGTCCGGGGTGCAGGGATGCCAGCTGGGATGCCTCCGGCTGCACCCGGGATGGGTGCAGGCTCGGGGGGCGGCGTGCCGGCGGGGCCGGGCGGTGCCGGTGGTGCGCCCGCCGGGGGGCGGCCCAGACGCGGTGGCCGAGCCACCGGCGGTGGGTGGTCCACGTCGAGGTGGGCCGGCTTGAGGCGGTCTATGGAGACACGGTCAGGAGTGCCGCCGATGTCCAAGGTTAAATGTTTCACCCCGGTCTCCAGCACGTGGAAAGGCCCGTCGTACGGGGGCCGCAGTGGTGTCCGGTGGACGTTGTGCCGGACGAAGACGTACTCCGCGGTGCAAAGCTCCGGGGCGACGTGTGTAGGTGGGTGCCCGTGGTGCGCCGTGGGCACCAGGGCGAACCTCTGCGCGGTCTCCTGCAGCGCGGAGCGCTCCTGCGCCGCGGACCATGGTGCCGTGGAGTCGGGGAGGAACTCGCCCGGCACCCTCAGTGGTTGCCCGAAGACCAACTCCGCCGCGGATGCGCGCAGGTCATCCTTGGGCGCCATCCGGAGGCCCAGCAGCACCCAGGGGAGCCTGTCGACTCAGCCGCCGTCGCGGAGGGTCGCCTGGAGCACGGCCTTCAACGAGCGGTGGAACCGCTCGCACAGGCCGTTAGCCTGGGGGTGGTAGGCCGTGGTGCGGTGCAGCTGGACCCAGAGCCCCCGCGCGACCGCCCCCCATAGCTCCGAGGTGAACTGGGGGCCGCGGTCGGACGAGATGTCCGAGGGGGTGCCGAACCGGGCGACCCAGGTGGCGATGAACGCCTGCGCGACGTCCGCCGCCGTCGTTGACGCCAAAGGCACGGCCTCCGGCCACCGGGTGGTGCGGTCCATCATGGTCAGGACGTGGGTGAAACCCCGCGAGGGGGGCAGAGGTCCCACCAGATCCACGTGAACATGGTCAAACCGACTTTCCGGCACCGCAAACGGGGCCAATGGGGCCTGGGTGTGTCGGTGCACCTTCGCGCGCTGGCACGCGAGGCACATCCTGGCCCAGCCGCAGACGGCCTTCCGGAGGCCATGCCAGACAAACTTGTCAGCGATCAACCTCTGGGAGGCCCTCATGCCCGGGTGGGACAGGCCGTGGATGGCGTCGAAAATCTGGCGCTGCCAGCCTGCGGGCACGATGGGGCGAGGCCGCCCGAGGGAGACATCGCACCAGAGGGCCGTGCCCGCGCCATTGAACGGCACCTCGGTGACGCGAAGGCCCATAACGGCGGTCCGCGAGGCCTGGACGTCGGGGTCGGCGGCCTGGTCCGCCACCATCCGGGCATAGTCGATGCCGAGGTGGACCGCGTGGGCAACGGACCGGGAAAGGCAATCCACCACCGGGTTGTCCTTCCCCGCGACGTGCCAGATGTCCGTCGTGTATTCGGACACGGCCGAGAGGTGACGCTGCTGCCGGGCCGACCACGGCTCAGCGACCTTGCCCATCGCGAACACCAGTGGCTTGTGGTCGACGAAGGCCGTGAACGCACGGCCCTCGAGCAGATGGCGGAAGTGCCTGACCGCCAGGTGGAGCCCGAGCAACTCGCGGTCGAAGGTACTGTACCGGCGTTCGGGCGGGTGAAGCTGCCGGCTGAAGAACGCCAGCGGTTGCCAAGCTCCACGCACCCATTGCTCGTGCACTGCGCCCACCGCGTAGTCCAAGGCGTCGGTGGTGAGGGCGATCGGTGCATCGGGCGCCGGGTGCGCGAGCATGGTGGCATTAGCCAAGGCGAGCTTCGCGCCCACGAACGCCGCGTCCATCTGCTCGGTCCAGTTGACGTCACCTTTGCCCGGCTTCCCTCGGAGGGCCTCGTGCAGGGGGCACAGGAGCTGGGCGATGCGGGGCAGGAACCGATGGTAAAAGTTTACCATGCCCAGGAACTCCTGGAGCCCCCTGATCATGCGGGGGCGCGGAAACCCCTTCACCGCCTCGACCTTGGCCGGTAGGGGGACGGCCCCGTGCCTGGTGACGCGGTGCCCCAAAAAGTCGATTTCAGTGACACCGAATCGGCACTTGGTGGGGTTCACGATCAGGCCGTGCTGGCCCAGGCATTCGAAGAGCGTGCGGAGATGGTGGAGGTGCTCTTCGCGGGACGCGCTTGCGACGAGGATATCATCCAGATAGACTTAGACGAAATCCAAGTTGCGCAAGACGCTGTCCATGAGGCACTGGAACGCCTGAGCCGCATTCTTCAAACCGAAGGGCATCCGAAGAAATTCGAAAAGACCGAACGGCGTGATGACAGCCGTCTTCGGAATGTCCTCCGGCCTGACGGGGACCTGGTGGTAACCGCGTATGAGGTCCACCTTCGAGAAGAAGGACATATTCGCCAAGCGGGCGGAAAAGTCCTGAATATGGGGGACGGGGTCGCGGTCGGGGGTGGTGGCGTCGTTGAGACGGCGGTAGTCCCCGCACGGTCGCCATCCCCCGCCGGACTTGGGCACGATGTGGAGCGGCGACGCCCAAGCACTCTCGGAGTGCCGCACGATGCCGAGCCGCTCCAGCGTAGCAAACTCGGCTTTAGCAACCGCGAGCTTCGTCGGCTCGAGGCGGCGTGCCCGGGCGTAGACCTGTGGCCCGGCGGTGGGGATGTGATGTTCCACCCCGTGCTTGACGGTCCCCGCCGAGAAGGTGGGCCTCGTGAGGGCCGGGAAACGGGCGAGGAGGCGGGTGAATTCGTCCGCTGCCGGAAGCGTGCAGATGAACCTGGCCGGAACCGAACCGCTCAGCAAGCTGCTCGGCGAGCTGCTCGATGAGCCGCTCCGTGAGCTGCTCAACGAGGCAGGCAGCGCGCACGCGAGCGAGCTGAACGTCTCAGCCTGGACAAGCCTTCTGTGCTTTACGTCCACCAAGAGGCCATTGGCACAAAGGAAGTCCGCGCCAAGCAGTGCCATAGGCACGTCGGCAGTCACGAACGACCATCGGAAAACCTGCCCTCCGAACCGCAGAGAAAGGCAGCGTTTTCCGTATGTGCGAATGGGCGTACCGTTGGCAGCAAGCAGAGCGGGACCCTGGCCCGCGGTCTGCTTGTCGGACGTACCGGCGGGAACGACACACACCTGTGCTCCCGTGTTGCACAGGTAACAGCGCCCAGATAAGATGTCCGTTATGTACAGGAGGCTGTTTAATCGGCCGGCGCTCAGTGTCACTACCGAGGGCCGGCCCGGGCGTTTCCCGACCTGCCGAATGAGCACGGCGGGTGACATTGCCGGGCCTCGTGGCCGAACCTAGCGTGGAAATGGCACCAGGTTTGCGGCGAAGCCGGAGGCCGCGGTTTCCACGGTGGTGGTGGGCGGGGCGTGGCGGCCGCCACGAGGCGCCCCTCGGAGTAGGGGTGGGCACCCGCAGGAGGTTCAGCGGCGACGCGATGCGTCGCATAGTAGGGGTGGGCACCCGCAGCAGTTTCGGGCTTGGGAGCCACTACGGCCACACCGAAACTCGCCTGCGTGTCCAAAGCCACGTAGAACTTGTCGGCCTCAGCCACGAGCGCTCCGGGTTCCATTGTGGCAGAACCGGCCAACGCGAGGCGTACTCGTGCCGGCAGCTGGCGTCGAAATAACGCCCGGAATAGAGCGTTCGGGATTTCGTCGCCCATGAGCGACAGCATATGGTCCATTCGGACCGACAGTCACGTGTCACCGAGCTCGGGGAGGTCCAAGAGGCGATCGGCCCGTGCGTCCACCGTGAGGCCGAACGTGGCGAGGAGGAGACGCTTGATCGCCTCGTACCTGTCGTCGGCCGGTGGGTTCCTCAGGACCGACACGACGCGGGCGGCCGTGCCGGCCCCGAGGGAGGTGACGACGTGGCAGTAGCGTGTCTCGTCCGCCGTGATGCCTCGAAGCCTGAACTGGGCTTCGGCCTGCAGGAACCAGATCTCCGCCTGAGCTTCCCAGAACTCTGGGAGCTTTATCGCTACCGCGTTGGTTGCCATGGCTGTGGCGGGTTTGGGTGGTCAGTGACGGCTGACCAGAACATCGGAGGTCACCAATGAAGCGCGGTGTTACGCGCACTGCTTGTAAGCAAGGAGGAAGCGGACAACGCGGTAAGTTGTAAGAGTCTTTATTCAAGAGCTCCACTGTAACACTGGAGCATTCCGGGCTGCGCGCCCGGTGTATATCCCGCGGCCACGCCTACCCCTCGGGCGTGGCCGCCGCCCACTTGGTGCGCGGAATGATGCCCTCGCGCCAGTGAGCTTTCGTGTCCACCACAATATCACCTTTATCTCTAAATATTGTTGAAATGAAGATCAAATAGCTGTATGTTGAAATATGTTGAAAAAGTCCAAACTTTACATGGGGTGTACTTACTTTTTCACGTGACTGTAGCTCGGCTTCACACTGTTGAAACCAAACCTTTCAGAATCAGTGGCATCTCCCCCGATGAAGCTAACTCTGAGGGCCTTTCACTCACTCACCGCAGGCAGGTTGTTGGACTTTCTGTCTTCTACCGACTCCTCTCCGGCCTTGCTCCCCCAGCCCTCTCTGTGCTCTGTCCCCCAAATATTCCTGCAGGTCGCACAAGATCTGCCAGCAACCCTCTTCTGGTGAAATTGCCAAAATCAAGACCCACTGCTGACCTTCACTCTTTAATTCCTCTTTTCTCCCACCTCTGGAATAAACTTCCTCTCTCTCTTCAATCCCACTCCTCCCTCCAGGTCTTTAAAACAGCTGTTCACCACCATATCTTATCTTCCCCCATGCAAAACCTTAATCTTTTCTACCCCCGTTAATTCACCCGAGATCCACTTTTTTGAAATACCGACTTATTTCCTGGAAGTTCTAGCAGTGTCTATGTGTGTTATACCTCTCCCACCCCTACCTCCCTTCCCATGCCCCCCTCCAAAGCCCTCTCCCTCTCACAGATCTCTCGATGTCTCCATGTCTCTCGGTCCCTGCTCTCAAATGTTGTGTTTGTGTCCTTCCCCCTCTCTCCCCATCTTGTCTACCGCTCCCGATGTTATATGTTTTATGTGTCGGTTTGTCTTTCTGTGTGATTAATATTCGCTCTTTCACGAGCCTCGATGTTGTATACAAAAAAAAAAAAAAAAAAGTTAGCTCTTACACGAGCCTCGAAACAAAGAAAATAGTTTTTCTCTTCTTAGCCAGGCTTTGAACATAAACAAAGTAAAATGTTGTTTTGCTGTTCACAACAACAGCTCAAACATTTCAGGGTTACCTTCAAGTAAAACAGCACATCAAAGGATATTTATACGGCATAGCCCATCGGGCAATGTCGTCTGGAACAGCGTTTGTCTGTATGTATCCATGTATGTCCCTCAAAAACGTACACTAATCAGAGCTGAGGATCTGGTCACATGACGGGGAACATCATTTAGTAACCAATACAGTTGCATATTTTACTAAAAGGAAGTATAATAACCTTCTACGGGATGTTTTGGGGCCCCAGCAGGTGTCATAAGGTAGGTATGAGGTTTCAGAAATTCCTCAATACAATTATGATTTTGAAATGTGATTGACACGGACATTGCTCCCGATTCCGGAAGTGAACAGATAACGACAGTTCGCTGGTTTGATATCTCAATGCAATCGTGATTAAACATTATATTTTGATATATTAATACGATACTTACTCTCGCCAGAGGAGAGGGTTTTGCATTTGAGTCCGTTTGTTTGTTTGTCTGTTTGTTTGTCTGTTTGTCCACACAGAATAAATATGATTTTCTCTGCAACCGTTTGCCCGATTGACAGGAAATTTTCACCAGCGGTGCAACTCCACCTGTAGAATTTCAAAATGATAATTATGACGTCATAGGTCACGTGGTTCGGTCGCCATCTTGGAAAAATCGAAAAACTTTGCACCTCTATATCTCGGAAAGCGCTGCATAGAAAAAATTGAGACATGGCTCATTGTAAAGAACTCTCTCTCTCCATGGGGAATACAATATGTTAATGATAATGTCATAGGTGCCTCCATTATGACGTCATAATTCGACAAGTACAAAACTTCATCCGATCAAGATGAAATTTCTTGAGCATAATCTAGGAATAAATTAGTTTAGAAAAAAAATGATGATGACGTCTTCGGTCACGTGGTTCGGCCGCCATATTTGTTTTAACACAAAAGCCTTAAAAACCACTGAAAATACATCCTGGCGAGGGTTTGCAATCTCTGATTGCTCTTTTTCTTGTATTAATTTGTGATTGGAATGATGAATGATGCTGTTTGGAATGAAAATATAGAGATGTTGAGTTTTAAGCAGAATGAGGAAATGACTTTCGGGTTTCCATCTGCAACATTCATGGATTCCCCATTTGCAGTTTTGCCATTGACTAGATATAGCAACATTCAAACTGGGTACCTTTTTTGTCCAAGTCCTTCACGAACCTGCTATCAATGCCTGACGTTCGACTGAAAGTGGCACAGGAATGTGGAGTTTATTGATATTTTTTTTAATACTTGCACTATTTGCTAACTGGTATCCCTTCCCATGTCATACTATCCTCTTCAACTAAAGTATCAAACAAGCCCAGCTACACCATTGTTAGACTATCGGTCTTGTTTTTTTAAACTTAGGCTAACCAAAAAAACTTAGGCTAACAAGAAAACTTAGGCTAACCCCCGCTCTAGCAGGGAAAATGGCCTTAAAATGCCTGTTTTTTTTTGTTTTTTTTGGTCTTGTTTTTTAACACTAGTTATTATTTTATAAGCAGCAGTCGTGAAATGCCCAATTGTCTTTGAGTCCAAACTCAATTCCAGAAACCCATCTGTTCTGTTGCCTCTGAGCGTGCTTCAAGCAAAACAGCTCTGTGTACCCGAACAAGAAAACTTTTCACCCTGACATGACCAGGGTGGCTTTGAACCAGTGAGTTATTTAGCAGACATGGCTCATTGCTAAAGTGAAAGTTTGACGCCAATCTTAACAAATTTCATGCACACGTATGCAGCTCATACGTGTCCACATGCAATATTTTCACGAGGACCGTGTCGCGTGAACACCACTTCATGCACCTGCCTCATTCCACAGGCCTGACCTCAAGCCAGTCGAATCCCTCGTCAGAGTGAGCCACAGTAAATGAGGCCAAATTCTTGGACGCAGAGCACAAGGCTTAGCTTTCAGGCCCACTTTTCTCGCCATCCTGTGGTCGAATGAATGCCTTCCTGGTCATCTCAACGAAAAGACGCACTGACACGGCATTTCAAGCACAGCCAGCCTTTAAAGATGGATCAACAATAATAAGGTGATTGGTGATTATCATTACGACGACAACAAAGGTGGAAGTTTTTAAAAGATTGACGTTACTTTTTTTTTTTCCAAGTGGCCAACGATGGAGTAATGGTTAGAGCATCCGATCGGAGTCCAGGCAGTTGACTGTTTGCACCCCGGACAAGTCATACCCAAACGGGGGCCATCAATATTGGATGAGGCCATTAGGCCAATCAAAACCTATGCAATGCATGCCAAGATCCAGATGCTTGTCCGTAATCATTATTTTAATGCTGAGCGTCAAGCAAGGAAGGAGCACGGAACATTTTTTTATTATCATTTGGCTGGGGGTTGAACCACCAACAACCCAGACTCATAGCGGATGTTCCAATCATTATACGCCACCAAGTTTGGTTATCAACCATGGAATCAACTGAGCAATCGGAGCGTAAACACAGAACAACATCGAGAGCAAAGAGATGTAGCTATAAAGTTCACCAAGAGTCAGGCCCAACAGAGTTTTCCACTTTCTACCCTTGTGGGTTGGCCTCTGTACTCGCCCTAACGGTATAAAACCACGTGGGCATCATGAACAATTGACACAAGTGATACGTGAGCAGCAGCTGATGCCAGGGATTGCTTGCCACAGGGTTTGCCTGGCGAAGAGTGAGGAGCATTCTGAAGACGCCGGAATGGCGGGAGCCGCTAAACCCACTATTTTGCCTCGGGGATCATGGAGGACTACACTCCTGTGTTTACAACCCCTTCATCACCCGTATGTTGACATACTATGGATTGTGCACTCACATCCAGTACAGGCAAGAAAACACAAACTTTTGAAGAGTCCTTTTCAAAGAAACAGGATATATTTATTTATACACATATATATATATATATATATATATATATATATATATATATATATATATATATATATATATATATATATATATATATATATATATATATATATATATATATATATATATATATATATATATATATATATATATATATATGTGTGTGTGTGTGTATAGAATATAAAACCCGTCGCTTTACTTATGGGAATATCAATGTTTCTGGAATTACAAAAAATACACATTTTGTTAATGGGAAAAAAATAAAATTCGGCAGTATATATTGTTGCGAATATGGAATTTGGCCTCCATATCCGCTTGTAAATATTCCCCTATTTCCCCAATACTCCCCAACTATCCCCAATCCCCCATTCCCTAGTCCCATTGTCTGTAAACAACAATCAGTAGAGCCGACCTTCCCCTTTTTCCCCCATTAAATGTCGTGCCCAGGTCCACCGCATCTCACGTAGACAACTTTCGGACATCTTGCTAGTTATTCTTAGTCTATGTCAGTTAAGGACTCCTTTCCATTAATTCTGACTCTTCGTTGCACCAGAATGTGATTATATGGCACCAGTAGTGAGTTTAGGACCTTTCCCATACCTCCTTCCATCTTCTTCCCCAAACAACAACTACAACTACAACTACAACTACAACTACAACAACAATTACAACAACAACGACGCTGCGCGGGGGGAGTGTGCGTCATCACACCGGCTCGGTTAGCCGCCATTGACAATGCGCGCCGGACCATGCGCTCCACGGGGTTACCACGAAGGGGCTCCTTGTCAGTCCCCCGTCAAGGGCGGAGCCTGGTAAACCCCCCCGCACGCACCCAATGAGAAGCAACGTGCCGATTCCACGAGGCGGAGCTAACGAGCCGAGGGCGTGTCACTCCCCGCCGGATATACGAAGCGACTCCCCGGATGTGACGTCAGATGCGCCCCCAGCCTGGAGAGAGAAGTTGCCACGTACGAACGCTGAATACCTCCCCGCATCTCTGGACCGGACCGAGTCGATTCTGACCTTTGAGCCCAGGTGCACCTGGAGCCATCGATCCTGCCTTTCCTAGCCATCAATCCCCGTGTGAGTCAGCCTTTTGTCCCGTTTATCTGTCGTCTGTTGGGGTTAATATAAGATTGTGTCTAAGTGCTTGTCTTTCTATGCTGTACCTCTCGTCCCTGTAATCTGACCTTCCGCCCTAATATAATCTCCTCCGGAGGTCTTGAGAACCGTATCCCTGGTGTCGCGTCAATTTAATCCCAGCCGTGTGTCTTTTCCTTCATTGACCTAGCGTAGCGCGATTAGTCAACGTTCGGGTATAATCGGGTAACTTGTGCAGACGTGGTCATACCAAAACCGCTCGGTAAATAACATCTAAGCCACGTCTGTAACAATTGGTGTCGAGGAGTGGAATTCGAACCCGGGACTAAATTTATTAGGCCCAAATTTGTAACAATTAGAATCGATTCGGAGCGCGTTTCCCGCGCGAAATTATAACGGCGAAATTTGATTTTGTTATACGAAAATAAAAACCCGAATTTTGAAAGTCGCGCTATGGCGGATCAAGACAGCTGGGGTCCGGTAGGGGAGAGTGAGGCAGGGTCGGTCCAGGACCAAATTGAGGGACGGGAGGAGAGCGAAGCAGTGAGGGCGGCAGGGTCGCAAAATAGCGTTGTCATGCACGAGGTGGCCACGGCGTCCACGCCCGCGACCGTAGTGGCGCCACCGGTGGATTTGAACTTGTTTTTAATACAAATGAAGGCCCTTATGGCCCAGAATTGTGAGCAAATGAGGGCTGATAGAGAGCGATTGGGTGAGCGATTGGAGGGCCAATTGGGGGTAATGAGGGACGAAGCGAGGGCTCAGAGTGAGCAATTGGGGGTAATGGGAAACCAAATGGGGGTAATGAGGGACGAAGCGAGGGGTACCGGTGAGAAGTTAGACAATAATTTTGAGGGGTTAGACAACGGGATAAAAGAGGTGAGAAATGGGTTAATGGGGGTAGAAAACAGAATGGCCGCTCAAGAGAATCAGATAGAGGGAGTGAAACATGGGTTAACGGGGGTAGAAAACAGAATGGCCGCTCAAGAGAATCAGATAGAGGGAGTGAAACATGGGTTAACGGGGGTAGAAAACAGAATGGCCGCTCAAGAGAATCAAATGGAAGGGATGCAAAATGGGTTAATAGGGTTAGAAAACAGTATGGAAGGCAAATTGAGGGACATGAGGGACCAAGCGGAAAGGGAAGTTAACCAAATGGGGCAGCAGATAGAGGGGGTCAGAATGGGGGTAGAAACCAAACTGGATGCTCACAGGGAGGAAATGGAGCAGATGAGGGTGGCATCTGGGCAGGAGATGCAAGTGATGGGAGAGGAGATCAGAAGAGGAGTGAGTGAGGAGGTCGGAGGAGTGCGCGAGGAGGTGAGGCACTGTAAGGAGCGCATGGAGAAGGAGGTGAGAAAGGGGACTGTAAAATTGCAAGGGGGTATAGAGGAGTTGACGCTGGGAGTAGAACAACTGACAGTGGGACAAAAGGAGTTGGGGGACCAGGTAAAGAAGAACACAGCGGTAATAGAGGGTTTAAAATCGACACAGAAGGAGATGAAAAAGGACGTAGGGGTAATTAAAAAAGAGTGTCAGACGGTACATGAGGACCTGACGAGGAAAATGGACAAGGTGGTAGAGGTGATGGAGGTTAAAGAGCGGGAGGTGCGGGAGCACATAGAAAAAAATAAAGTGGAGTTAGAGGAAGAACTAAAAGGGGCGCACGAAGAGATGAAGGAGGTGAAGCAGAAATTAGAAGAAGTGGAAGAAGGGGTGAGCGAAATTAAGAAGCGACGGAGAGAGGATAAGAAAGAGATAAAGGAGGAAGTAAAAGAATTGGTCCAAAGTCTGTGTTCGGATCGTGATGATGTGCTCATTAACCGGATGAGGGATTCGCAGGTGATGGAGGAGAAGCGAAGAGAAAGAGGACCCGGTGTAAGTGGTGACCAATATGGTCGTGCGTATGATGCGCCAGGTGATTTAATAAGCTTGGGGGTCGAGATAGACCCGGATGTTCGTGAGAGGCCACGAGTGAGGTGTATGGCTGGTCCGGAGGGTATGGAACAAGAGGTGCGAGGTGTGGGTGAGCAAGGTTGTGGTGGTATGGAATGGGTAGCGGGTTGCGGAGGTGTGACCCATGCATCGACACCAACAGGGGTAGTTGTTGGAGGGACCGGGGAGGCACGAGAGCCCCTTGGGGGTAATGTACTGTGGGGGCCCGGCCGGTTCGGCCCCGCGCTGACCCCACAAGGGGCGACGCACGGGGTCCGGCAGGCGGGCAACGACTCGCATGCGAGGTGGTCCCACAAGGTCCCACTCGCGCCGTATGACGGCAAGAGTGATCTACGCGCGTACCTGGCGCAGTTCGACTGTGTGTGTAAGGGCAACGGTTGGGGTGAGGACGAAGGTGGAGTACACCTGGTGGCCGCATTGCGCGGCGGCGGAGGTGCTGACGGCATTACCAGCGGGTGCTCTCACCCTGCCAGCCCTCCGCGACGCCCTAATTAATCGATTCGGCATAGAACAGCAGAGCGAGCTTGTTAAAGCTCAGCTCGCGCTGCGAAAGCGCAAGCCCCAGGAAGCCATCGGGGAACTTGCCCACGACATTCGCCGTGCAGTGGGGATCGCACATGCTAGCATGGCAGCGGATTCCCGGGAAAGCCTGGCGCTGGACCATTTTATCCAGGCCCTCCCGGACATTGAGCTCCGGCAACAGCTCGCCATGTGGCGCCCGCAGACTCTGAGCCAGGCGGCTGACGCTGCGGCCCGTTGGGAAGCAGCGAGGCCCCTGGCCCAGGGGGGCGAGCGTCTCGCAATGGCGGTCCGCCAGGTGGGACCCCCGATGGAGGGCGGACCCCTTAGGGGGGCCCGCCCACGACGTGGGTCCTGACCTGGCGGGCATGGTCCGGAGGCTGGTGGACCAGCGCCTGGCAGGACCTGGACCATGGCAGGCGGCCCCGGAGGTGGCCCGCGGTGGACCACGAGCGGGTAATCCAATTCGGACCTACAGGGGGGGGAATTTGGAATTCCGGAGGCAAGCACCTTATCAGGTGAGGTGCTATACCTGCAACCGCCTGGGTCACCTGGCGCGGCACTGTCGAAACGCGCGCCGGGATGATCCCCGGCAGTTGAGGTCCTCAACTCCGCCCAGGGGGGAGCGGGTTAGCCGACCCCAGACACCCCTCCGCCAGACCCCGGGAAACTAGAAGGTGTCGGGCACGTAGGGCGGTGTTCGGCAGCAGAGGATGGAGGAGAGCCCTCATTGACGCGACAGGTCATTTATTGTGGCCAAATTGGAACCGGTAGCCTGACAATTAGATGCAAAATTGCCGGCGTGGGGGTAGACGCCATAGTGGACACAGGAGCTAGCGCCACGATCATCAGCCCTGTGGTCCTTGATTCGAGCGCAGGTGGCTGGGATAAGATCCAGCGCCTGCAAAATTATAGTTTGCAGCTTGCTACCGGGGTAACGGCCCCGATCATAGGGCGTGGTTCTGTGACCCTCAAGTTAGGGTCGGTAAGGAGGGAGATAGATGTTTGGGTGGCGGAGGTGTGCGACCCATGTTTAATAGGGTTGGACCTGTTGACTGCCAGCGGTTGTAAAATCGACTTGTGCCGGGGGATCCTGCAGGTGGGAGTAGAAGAGCTGCCGTTAGGGGGAGTGAGCACGGCCGAGAGAGCGGAGCTGGAGGCTTCCGAGGCCGTGACCATCCCCCCAAGGGCCGAGGCGATAGTGCCGGCCCGGTGGGCAGCTCGCCCAACATGGCAGGAGTCCTGCGGCCTGGTCGAACCGGTGGCAGCGCAGTCCATACCGGGTTTAATCGTGGGCCGCACCCTTGTAAAAACGGACGGACCGGTAGTGGCCGTCCGAGTAATAAATATGAGTACAGAACCACGCACTATAGTAAGGGGCACGAGGGTAGCTGGCTGCACCCCAGTTGAGGAAGTCGCGACAGTGAGGGGCGAGAACGTCCAGCCGAGCCGACCCCGGGGGGAGCCTTCAATAACAAGTAGGAATTGGCCCGATCCCATTTGCGAGATGGTAAATCGTAGCAGCGTAGAGTTGGGAGGTACCCAGAGGGAGGCCTTACACAAACTGGTTGGGTCCCATTTGGACCTCTTCTCCCTGTCCACCGAGGATATTGGACGTACGGGCCTGGTGAAACATCAGATCCACACCGGTGAGGCCCGGCCTATTCGTCAGGCCGCCCGACGGCTCCCTTGGAGCAAGAGGGCGGAAGCTGACGAGCAGGTTGAAAAAATGCTCGACGCAGGTGTGATCGAGCCCTCGGGAAGTCCTTGGATGTCACCTGTTGTGCTGGTCAAAAAGAAGGATGGGACCACGCGGTTCTGCGTGGACTATCGCCAGCTAAACAACGTGACACTCAAGGACTCATATCCCCTGCCAAGGATTGATGACACCCTCGATGCCGTTGCGGGCTCAAATTGGTTCACAACTTTGGACCTCAAGAGTGGGTATTGGCAGGTGGAGATGGATAGGGCAGGGAAGGAGAAAACGGCATTTTCCACAGGTAAGGGACTGTATCAGTTTACTGTGATGCCGTTTGTTTTGTGTAACGCCCCCGCCACCTTTGAAAGATTGATGGAGCATGTACTAGGCGGCATGCCATGGCAGTCATGCCTGGTGTACCTGGATGACGTCCTGGTACATGCCCAAACGTTCCCCCAGGCAGTAGCTAATTTGGACCAGGTGTTCGGGTGCCTCAGACAGGCAGGGTTGAAGCTGAACCCGAGTAAGTGCACTTTGTTTGCAAGAGAGGTGGCCTATCTAGGTCACGTGATCGGCCGCGAGGGGGTAAAAACGGACCCAGACAAAATTAAAGCGGTAGAGGAGTGGCCCGCACCACGTACCATCAAGGAGGTGCGGGGATTCTTAGGACTCTGCTCCTACTACCGGCGCTTTGTGGCGAAATTTGCAGAGTTGGCCCGTCCCCTCCACCGGCTTACGGAGAAGGGGACGCGATTTAATTGGACACGGGAGTGCCACGAGGCCTTCCAAAAATTGAAGGGGTGTCTAACATCCGCACCCCTTCTAGCTTACCCCACTAGCAACGGGGCATTTACCCTGGACACGGATGCGAGCCAGGAAGGATTGGGCGCAGTTTTGTCTCAGACACAGGAGGGCGTGGAGAGAGTGATTGGTTATTATAGTCGGGCCTTAAGTAGGCCCGAGAGAAATTATTGCGTCACTCGCAAAGAGTTATTGGCTATGCTGGCTGCCATGAACCATTTCCACCCGTACTTGTACGGGCGGAAATTTTTGGTTAGAACTGACCATTCCTCCTTGCAATGGCTCCTTCGGTTCAAGGAACCGGAGGGCCAAATTGCAAGGTGGTTGGAAAAGTTGCAGCAGTACGATTTTGATGTGGCCCATAGGGCCGGGAAGGCCCATGGTAATGCGGACGCACTCTCTCGGCGTCCTTGTCTGGGAGAAAACTGCAAATTTTGTGCGAGACACGAGGAGAGGGAACAATTGGGCGATTCGGACCCGACCCTCGTTGTCCGGGCAACCCGGGTGAGAGGGCCAATTTTGCCACTAACCGCGGACGAAGAATTTGGAGAGTTGGCTTGGAGCACGGCCCAGCAGGAGGATCCTGTTCTGGGGCCGGTGTTCCAATGGGTCAAATTGGGGCAAAGACCAAAGGGGGAAGAGGTCACCCCCCTCGGGGCACAAACAAAGGCATATTGGGCTCAGTGGCAGACCCTGGAATTGAAAGGCAACATCTTGTATCGCAAGTGGGTGGAGGTTCCCTCTGATAGAACTTCCTGGCTGGTGATAGTCCCTGACAAATTCAAGAACGTCATATTGCAACAGGTGCATGGTACCCGCTCCGGCGGCCATTTGGGCAGGACAAAGACAATATCTCGGGTCCGCCGGAGGTTCTATTGGGTGAATATGGGGCGCGACATACAGGACTGGTGTCGGAGATGCGACGCCTGTTCTGCCAAAAAGGGACCAGCACGGAGGATGAGGGCCCCCCTTCAATTACATCAGGTGGGGGCCCCCCTTGAGCGGGTGGCTATGGATATTCTAGGACCGCTGCCCCGCACCCGCCAAGGCAATAAGTACATCCTCGTTGTAATGGACTATTTCACCAAGTGGCCGGAGGCCTACGCCCTCCCCAACCAAGAAGCAGGGGTGGTAGCGCAGGCCTTCGTGGAAGGATTTGTGTGCCGGCATGGGATTCCACAGGAGTTGCACACCGACCAGGGACGAAATTTTGAGAGCAAATTGCTAAAAGATGTGTGCAGTCTCCTGTCAATTCGGAAAACCAGAACAACGCCTTTAAGACCTCAATCTGACGGGATGGTGGAAAGATTCAACCGAACTCTAATCCAACAACTGGCACTGTTCACCGCCACCCGTCAGGATGACTGGGACGAACATCTCCCTTACTTGCTCATGGCCTACCGAACCAGCCAGCACGGGGCCACCGCATGCAGTCCAGCGTTGCTTATGTATGGGCGGGAGTTACGGGCTCCCGCCGACTTGCTATGCGGTCCCGTGCCAGACACAGTGGTTAACCCGCCGAGGGAGGGGTATGCACGTCACCTAGAGGAAGGCATGGAGCTAGTCCATGCCTTTGCCCGCCGCCAACTCCATCTGGCGGGGGAAAAGATGAAGCGCAGGTACGACGACTGGAGCCAGGGGAGTCAATACGCTCCGGGGATGAAGATTTGGTTCTTCAATCCCCGGAGGCGGAAGGGAAGGTGCCCAAAACTCACCTCCCCCTGGCAAGGCCCAGGAGTCGTCCTGTCGCAAATCTGTGACGTGGTCATAAAGATCAAAATGGGGCCACGAGCCCTCCCTCGGATCGTCCACGCCGACCGGATAAGACCTTACACCGGCGAGCAGGCGCCCCCGTGGATTGCCTCGGCTTTAGATGCCGAGGCGGGACCCAGTACCTCTGAATAAGGGGGGGCTTATTAGTGCCAGAGGACTGGGGAATTGAGGAGCGATAGGCCCGGTGGGTAAGGGTGGCATCCCTGCCACCCTTCCCATGTGGGGGCAAAGGAGCAATAGCTTATGGGGTTGATGGCAGTGGAAACTAGCCCGGGTGGGTTAGGTTATTAGTAGGGATCTAGAAGAGATTGACATTAGGTAACGTTAAGTTTAGTTAGTGACTGATACCTGTAGTGGGGACGCAGGTAGATTAGTGTGGATGATAATGACGAGGGAGCGCAATAGTTTAAAGGGACGACTGGGAAGCGCAAGTTTCAGAAGGGAGTAGTTAGCTGAGATGATGCCGTGTGTGTGAGAATTGAACAGGTGTGATTGCACAGGTGTGCAACTGGACAGGTGTGTGGAGCCGTGTATGAGTAGTGAGTGTTGTGGATCAGCGCGAATGCGCTTGGGGAGAGAAGGGTGCAGGTGGCACCAGGTGTGAGAGCACAGGTGTGCAAGTACAGGTGTGTGGAGAGAGTTGGAGTAAGTGGTACGGAGTGGTGTGCATGGTGCGAAGGTGTGAATGGGGGAAGAGTGGACCCCCATCACGGATACCCGGGGCGGGTAGTGTAAGTGTTAGGTAGAGGGTACAGGTAAATTGTGGTTGGATATTGGCATTTGTGGTGCGGTTGCAGAATGGTGTTGTGGATGGGTGCATTAGTGTTGTGGAAATGGCTGGGCGTGTAGCCTGTTAGTGTGTGGAGTTGGTTGGGCACTCCACCACTGTGAGGATGTCGGCCAGGTGAGGCCGCAGGTGGGCTCTGGGAGCCGGTAGTTGTGAGTGGGTGCCTGAGGATCCCGGGTGTGGATCGGGTAGCCCAGTGCCAGAGAGGGCACCGAGTGGGGAGAGCGCCAGAGGGCCTGCCCCAGTTAGTTAGGTTAGGGTGAGGAGCTAGGTAAGCTCGGGTGGCAACTGCAGTGGTGGAGGTGTGCAGGTGGATAGACCCGCTGGGAGAGGTACACGCCACAGCCCGGAAATTGTGCGAGGGCACCGGGAGATGAATCGGGGGAGTGAGACCCCAAATTGAAAAGCACCACAGTTTGGCCAATGGGAATTGGTTTTTAGAACCCATAGTGTAAGAGGGCCAATGGTTTGGCCGGAGAGAGACCCCGGGTAGTGTAAAGTTGTTAAAGTCATTTAGGAAATAGTTAGGATTGATGAACCTGTCGCACCATACGCAGCCACTTACCTGTGGTGATGATGATGACTCCACACCTGTGTTTTCTTTGTTTGTGTTGCAGAAATGAGAATTGCTGTGTGGATTTGTGAGACGCATCACGACGTGGATGAGACATTGGGGTGATTCCATCTCTCCCTCCTTAGGAGGGACTGATGATGAGTTGGAGATGGCAAATTATGATGTTGAGTTGGAGATGGCAAATTATGATGTTGAGTTGAAAATGGCAAATTTGATTGGTTAGGAGGGAGAGAAGACGAATTTGGTTTATGGGAGGAACGGGGAAGACAGTAGGGATGTTTGTTGATTTGTAAAGTAGATGTTTATGGGTAGTGTTGTGTTGTGTGGATACAGTAAGGGGTAAGGGAGGGGCCATGTAGGTTACCTGGTGGGGGGGGGGGCGTACGATAGAAACGTACCTGTCTCACCTGGTTCCCATGTGCCCCCAGTGTGCATCATCTTACATTGCGTGCACTTTTGCGCCCTTACCACCTTACTCACTTGTCTGCTTCTTTTGTCTCCCACCTCCGAGGATCTGGCTTTGGGGTAGAGAGAGAGGAGAGAGCGGTGCTGGCTACGCAGTTGTGGGCCTGCACTTTCGCTGCTTGCTGCTTGGATCGATACACCATATGGACCGCAATGTTTGTGGCCACCCACAATGGACCGCAGCTCTTTTGCGGCCAAGCACCACCCGTGGAAGGACCTATGGGTCAACGTGGCACCTATGCCAAACAGGTGAACCACTAACAGTTGGCCCCCTGACGGCCACAATAGAGAAATGGACGCGGTTGGCGCCTTTCTTTATTTTTTTGAAAGAGGCAAGAAGGCCAAGTGCACCACACGAAGGCAAGACCAGCGGCAGAACATCGGCCGGCTGCGACACCACCGGTGATTTATAGACACTTTATTGGTGCACCGGATGGTGCTCACTGTGTGAAGGGGTGGTGCTTGATGCTTGGAAGGGGTGCTCTGCACTTTATTAAAGGCCGTAGGCCACAGAGCACTCGTGGGTTGGTGTATCGATGCTAGCATGCGTGCTCTCTCTATGCATAACATCTGCATGTGTTCCTCCAAAAACAGGTCCTGGATCGTAGTGTAAATATCAGCGTAGTCTTGTGTAAATAATGCTCCCTACCGGCTGTATGTTTAGTTTGAGGATTCTTTCCGGATTCGGTTATCCTGTGGGTGTGTTTCTGTGAGGAGAAGGGTGCAACGTCGAAGGGGGACATATTTACTCATTTGTGAATATCTGTAAAACTGTCGCACTCAGGGTAGAGTTAATAGTAGAGGGAACTACATTGCGTGCCACACTAAAGTAGGTAAAAATTTATCGGGTCGGGACGCCCCGAGGGTAGAGAAGGGTGCAATGTTGCGAATATGGAATTTGGCCTCCATATCCGCTTGTAAATATTCCCCTATTTCCCCAATACTCCCCAACTATCCCCAATCCCCCATTCCCTAGTCCCATTGTCTGTAAACAACAATCAGTAGAGCCGACCTTCCCCTTTTTCCCCCATTAAATGTCGTGCCCAGGTCCACCGCATCTCACGTAGACAACTTTCGGACATCTTGCTAGTTATTCTTAGTCTATGTCAGTTAAGGACTCCTTTCCATTAATTCTGACTCTTCGTTGCACCAGAATGTGATTATATGGCACCAGTAGTGAGTTTAGGACCTTTCCCATACCTCCTTCCATCTTCTT
Source organism: Myxine glutinosa (assembly GCF_964187855.1). NCBI lineage: Eukaryota > Metazoa > Chordata > Myxini > Myxiniformes > Myxinidae > Myxine > Myxine glutinosa. The sequence continues at coordinate 58,565,923 of NC_136262.1, read as the reverse complement.
CCCCAAACAACAACTACAACTACAACTACAACTACAACTACAACAACAATTACAACAACAACGACGCTGCGCGGGGGGAGTGTGCGTCATCACACCGGCTCGGTTAGCCGCCTTTGACAATGCGCGCCGGACCATGCGCTCCACGGGGTTACCACGAAGGGGCTCCTTGTCAGTCCCCCGTCAAGGGCGGAGCCTGGTAAACCCCCCCGCACGCACCCAATGAGAAGCAACGTGCCGATTCCACGAGGCGGAGCTAACGAGCCGAGGGCGTGTCACTCCCCGCCGGATATACGAAGCGACTCCCCGGATGTGACGTCAGATGCGCCCCCAGCCTGGAGAGAGAAGTTGCCACGTACGAACGCTGAATACCTCCCCGCATCTCTGGACCGGACCGAGTCGATTCTGACCTTTGAGCCCAGGTGCACCTGGAGCCATCGATCCTGCCTTTCCTAGCCATCAATCCCCGTGTGAGTCAGCCTTTTGTCCCGTTTATCTGTCGTCTGTTGGGGTTAATATAAGATTGTGTCTAAGTGCTTGTCTTTCTATGCTGTACCTCTCGTCCCTGTAATCTGACCTTCCGCCCTAATATAATCTCCTCCGGAGGTCTTGAGAACCGTATCCCTGGTGTCGCGTCAATTTAATCCCAGCCGTGTGTCTTTTCCTTCATTGACCTAGCGTAGCGCGATTAGTCAACGTTCGGGTATAATCGGGTAACTTGTGCAGACGTGGTCATACCAAAACCGCTCGGTAAATAACATCTAAGCCACGTCTGTAACAATATGTATACAGGTACTGGCCTAGCTATACACTCATGGAACTAGGAGATTGCTAATTAATATCATATTAATCACAGCCATTTTAGATACTGGATTGCAAATAATATACAACACATTAAGAGGAAGATAAGAATAAATTCTTACCCTCCCCATCTCTTCTTTCTTTTGACCCAACTGTCTGGGGTACGTATTTGGCACAAGCCATGCCAAGAAAGAAACTCTGAGGTCTCCTCGTCTCTGCCTTTGTGCAAATCAGCATTTCCCAACCTGGGGGGAAATTTTAGGATTCCAGGGGGAAACTTGTAGGTTTGTATGTCTGTGTAGGAGTGTGTGGGTGTGTGTGTTGCTATATTTTTATGTTATTTATGATGTTATTTTTGTTATTAAGCGAATAAATTTTGTGTTTTGGCTACTTTTTTCCTTGTATTGTTCATATATATATATATATATATATATAATGGGGGGAGTGGTGGGGGGAAATCCAGACGGTTGAACTGGTTGAAGGGGAAAACGACAGAAAAAAGGTTTGGAACCACTGGTGTAAATGCTAAAAAGGGTTCTTTCCGTTTCCTCAGCATAGCTGTGATGGCTAATATGTAGAGCAAAAACAAAAAAGGATTCCTCAGAGATCCTGCCCTCTGTGCAGGGATAACCAGCGTCGCAAGTTGGCGTTTGCAGTTTCGCCACCTGTGCCCATGTACACATGAAAAAAAAAATTGCAACGTAACCCTTCCCAGGAGTACCCTGAATTCACCAAAGTTGGACTTATTGATATCCGTTAATCCATTCACAAGTTATAGCATAACAAACGAACAAGAAAGACATCATGCATCGCATGATACTTGTGAAATCCCAAAAACAAATATGACCTCAAAAATAATTGGTGGTTGAATTAAGTGACCGGATATGCAAATCCTGTTCACATTTCCAGTCAATTGGATTAAAATTTAGGATTTTAGAAATTGACAAAGTTGTTGACCTTTGGCCTATGGTGACCTTTTGACATCAAAATCACTGGGCTTCTTCCTCATGACGAACTCTACCATTTAGTGAAGTTTCGTGAAAACCACTTTAAAATCGTGACCTGTAGGCGATTGCCGTACAGTCACGTGAAAAAGTAAGTACACCCCATGTAAAGGTTTGACTTTTTCAACATATTTCAACATACAGCTATTTGATCTTCATTTCAAAAATGTTGACAGATAAAGGTGATATAATACAACAAATATCATGGACCATTTACATTTTGTAGTCCATTGTATAATTTAAATAAACATAAATGCAAATTTCGCATGTGGAAAAAGTAAGAACACCCCTACATTTATCACTACTTCAAATACCTAAAATTAGAATCAGGTGCACCAGCTCAGGTGCAAATGATTAGAACATCGTTAGAGAGGATAGTGGAGGAACCTGTCTTATTTAAACCTCAGACATTTAGTTTCGTTTGCTCTTTGTGGTTGAAGTGTGTGGTGTCACCATGCGTAGATCAAAAGAGTTCTCTGAGGCCTTCAGAAAGAAGTTAATAGATGCCTACGAGTCTGGGAAGGGATTTAAAAAGATCTCCAAACAATTTGAAATCAATAATTCGACTGTCCGGAAGATCATCTACAAGTGGAGAAGATTCCAAACAACTGACAACTTGTTCAGGCCAGGCCGCCCCAGCAAGTTCAGCCCGAGAGCAGACCACAAGATGCTGAAAGAAGTCTCTAAGAACCCCAGAATGTCATCACGGGACCTACAGGTAGCTCTTGCCACTGTTGATGTCAAAGTGCACGAGTCTACCATTAGAAAGAGGCTGCACAAATTTGATCTACATGGGAGGTGTGCCAGGAGGAAACCTTTGCTGTCCAGAAAGACATCACGGCAAGACTAAAGTTTGCCAATGAACACCTAGGCAAAGACCAGCACTTCTGGATCAATGTGCTCTGGACAGATGAGTCAAAGGTAGAGCTATTTGGCCACAGTACCAGAAGACTTTTTGGCTAAAACCAAAGACAGCATTTGACCACAAGAACCTGATACCAATTGTAAGGCATGGTGGTGGAAATATTATGGTTTGGGGCAGCTTTGCTGCGTCAGGGCCTGGGCAGCTCACCATCATATATTCCACAATGAATTCTTCATTGTACCTAGAGGGTGCTTGAGGATAATCTGAGGCCATCTGTCAGAAAGTTGAAGCTCAACCGAAGGTGGACCTTGCAACATGACAATGACCCTAAACATACCAGTAAATGTACCAAGGAATGGCTGAAAAGAAAGAAATGGAGGGTTCTGGAATGGCCAAGTCAAAGCCCGGATCTAAATCCCATCGAGATGTTGTGGGGGGATTTGAAACGAGCTGTGCATGCAAGAAACCCCTCAAACATCGCACAGCTGAAAGAATTCTGCATGGAGGAGTGGGCAAAAATTTCTCCCAGTCGATGTCAGAGACTGGTAGACAGTTATAAGAAACGCCTACTTGAGGTTGTTTCTGCCAAAGGGGGCAGACAGGTATTTCTCTGCCAGACAGCAATGTCGTTTTCCAAACTCCGCAGGAGTTTTTGGACATGGTGAACTTTTACCATCGTTTTGTGCCCCTTGCGGCCCAGCTCATGCGGCCCCTTTATGAGGCCCTCAAGGGCAAGCCTATCAAATGCGCCATTGACTGGACCGAGGAGATGGCCAAGGCTTTCACGGATGCTAAATTGGTCCTCACCAGCCCAACCATGCTGGTGCATCCGTCGCCCGACGCACTGATTGCTCTCACCACGGACACTTCAAGACTACGCAGTTGGCGCCGTGCACGAGCAGTGGGTCAACTGGGCGTGGCAGCCGCTTGCTTTTTTTAGCCGGAAGCTCCGCCCGAACGAACGAAAGTACAGTCCCTTAGATCGTGAGCTTCTAGGCCTCTACCCAGCTGTCCGACACTTCCGTTACCTGTTGGAAGCCCGCCCGTTCACGGCGTTTGTGGACCACAAGCCCCTGGTTTTTGCCATGGCCAAGGTCTCGGAGCCGTGGTCTGCCCGTCAACAACGCCAGCTCTCCTTCATTTCCGAGTTCACGGTGGACATCCAACATGTTGCTGGGAAGGATAATATGGTCGCCGGTTGTCTCTCCCAGTCCATAGTTGGCGCGGTTCACCTTGGCATCGACTACGCCCGCATGTCGGCCGATCAGATCACCGACCCGGATGTCCAGGCCTGCAGGGCGGCGGTCACGGGGCTTCGACTGTCTGACGTGCCGTTCAAGGACACGGGCACCATGCTACTGTGCGACGTTTCCTTGGGTCAACCTCGCCCCGTCGTACCCACCAGCTGGAGATGGCTGGTGTTCGATGCCGTCCACGGTCTTTCTCACCCGGGCAGGAAGGCGTCACAAAAGTTGGTGGCGGCGAAGTTCGTTTGGCACGGGCTCAGGAAGGATGTGCGTGACTGGGCCAACACCTGCATCGAGTGCCAACGCTCGAAGGTGCATCGCCATACCCAGGCCCCGTTGGCGCCATTCACAATGCCCAAGCGACGGTTTGACCAGGTTAACGCGGACCTGGTGCCTTACGACGGGCCTTTCCGCATTCTGGAGGCCGGGGACAAGTCCTTTGTGGTCGACATCGGGGGCAAACTGGACCACCTTTCGGTGGACCGCCTCAAGCCGGCTCACTTGGACCTAGACCAGCCCCCTCAGTTGGCTCAACCCCCTTGGCAGGGGCCGTCCCCGTCGGGTCAGTCCCCAGTTGACCCGCCTACCGCCAAGCCGCTAGCAGTCCCTGCTCGGGTCATCAGGGGTCGTTTCGCCCGGGTGGTTAAGGCCACCCGAAAACTGATATTGCCCGTGCGAGTGAATTCTGGGGGGTGCATGTGGGGGTTACCCCACAACAACTCCTACATTGGTGTGGTTACTTTTTCCACATGTGAAATTTGCATTTATGTTTATTTAAATTATACAATGGACGACAAAATGTAAATGTTTCATGATATTTGTTATATTATATCACCTTTATCTTTCAATATTGTTGAAATGAAGATCAAATAGCTGTATGTTGAAATATGTTGAAAAGGTCAAAACTTTACATGGAGTGTACTTACTTTTTCACGTGACTGTACGGCAATCGCCTACAGGTCACGATTTTAAAGTGGTCTTCACGAAACTTCACCAAATGGTAGAGTTCGTCATGAGGAAGAAGCCCAGTGATTTTGATGTCAAAAGGTCACCATAGGCCAAAGGTCAACAACTTTGTCAATTTCAGTCACAATATCGTCACGTGACTGCTCATTGAGTCTTACTCAATGAGCACGTAATTGAGACTTACATACAGTCACGTGAAAAAGTAAGTACACCCCATGTAGGGTTTTGACTTTTCCAACATATTTCAACATACAGCTATTTGATCTTAATTTCAACAATATTGACAGATAAAGGTGATATAATATAACAAATATCATGAAACATTTACATTTTGTAGTCCATTGTATCATTTAAATAAACATAAAAGCAAATTTCGCATGTGGAAAAAGTAAGTACACCCTTGGCTCTAATAGGTGGTATTGCCCCCTTTGGCAGAAACAACCTCAAGTAGGCGTTTCTTATAACTGTCTACCAGTCTCTGACATCGACTGGGAGAATTTCTTTCCCACTCCTCCATGCAGAATTCTTTCAGCTGTGCGATGTTTGAGGGGTTTCTTGCATGAACAGCTCGTTTCAAATCCCCCCACAACATCTCGATGGGATTTAGATCCGGGCTTTGACTTGGCCATTCCAGAACCCTCCATTTCTTTCTTTTCAGCCATTCCTTGGTGGATTTAGTGGTATGTTTAGGGTCATTGTCATGTTGCAAGGTCCACCTTCGGTTGAGCTTCAACTTTCCGACAGATGGCCTCACATTATCCTCAAGCACTCTCTGGTACAATGAAGAATTCATAGTGGATTCTATGATGGTGAGCTGCCCAGGCCCTGATGCAGCAAAGCTGCCCCAAACCATAATATTTCCACCACCATGCTTTGCAGTTGGTATCAGGTTCTTGTGGTCAAATGCTGTCTTTGGTTTTTTCCAAACATGTCTTCTGGTACTGTGGCCAAATAGCTCTACCTTTGACTCATCTGTCCAGAGCACATTGTTCCAGAAGTGCTGGTCTTTGCCTAGGTGTTCATTGGCAAACTTTAGTCTTGCCCTGATGTTCTTTGGACAGCAAAGGTTTCCTCCTGGCATACCTTCCATGTAGATCAAATTTGTGCACCCTCTTTCTAATGGTAGACGCGTGCACTTTGAAATCAACAGTGACAAGAGCTACCTGTAGGTCCCGTGATGACATGCTGGGGTTCTTAGAGACTTCTTTCAGCATCTTGCGGTCTGCTCTCGGGCTGATCTTGCTGGGGCGGCCTGGCCTGAACAAGTTGGCAGTTGTTTGGAATCTTCTCCACTTGTCGATGATCTTCCGGACAGTCGAATGATTGATTTCAAATTGTTTGGAGATCTTTTTAAATCCCTTCCCAGACTCGTAGGCATCTATAACCTTCTTTCTGAAGGCCTCAGATAGCTCTTTTGATCTAGGCATGGTGACGCCGCACACTTCAACAACAAAGACCAAACCAAACTAAATGTCTGAGGTTTAAATAAGACAGGTTCCTCCAAGATCATCTCTAGTGATGTTCTAATCATTTGCACCTGAGCTGGTGCACCTGATTCTAATTTTAGGTATTTGAAGTAGTGATAAATGTAGGGGTGAACTTACTTTTTCCACATGCGAAATTTGCATTTATGTTCATTTAAATTATACAATGGACTACAAAATGTAAATGTTTCATGATATTTGTTATATTATATCACCTTTATCTATCAATATTGTTGAAATGAAGATCAAATAGCTGTATGTTGAAATATGTTGAAAAAGTCAAAACTTTTCATGGGGTGTACTTACTTTTTCACGTGACTGTATATATATATATATATTGTTGCGGTTTTGAGATTGTAAATATGACATCATTAAAGGTTAAAGGCTTTCCCCCCATAGTTAGTCCACAAGCAATACGTCGGCCCACTTAGAGGATTAGTTATGTCATAGTATGTGTAAGAGTAGGCCATTTCCCTAGTAATATCTGCGTTGTGTAAAGAAATGAGCTTAGGTCCTTTCATCTTTGCGCCACCCCCAATTACATCAGTGGGCATAATTGATCCTGCGCCCCATTTGGCATCCCTTAAGTTTGTTACGCTTTGGCTACCCGCAATTTGTTATGCTTTGGCTGCCAGCAGCGTTCGCTGCCCTTTGTTCGCTCGAACTAGCCCAGTGACACGAGGTAGGCCTGAAAAGAGGGAGGAGCGCAAGGTCGGGGTGTGGCAGAGTCAAGCAGCACGTCAAAAGGAGGTGACGGTAAGGGCTCCTAGCCAACCAGGTCTCGGAGGGCATGGCGTGATAGGGCGTGGTGAAGAACATCTGGTGAGTTCCAGAGGGTTCCACAGGCGTGGCAATAAAACCCTTTGCGCGAGGCCCCCACCTCAGTTATGAGAAGGGATGCGCGGTGCTCAGTTGAGTTATGAGAAGGGATGCGCGGTGCTCAGTTGAGTTATGAGAAGGGAGAGGCGCTCATGAGTTCTGCAAGAGTTGAGTTGAGAAGGGAGAGGCGCATGTGAGAACTTATGCAAGAGAACTGTACTCAAAGGACCGCATGCACACGACAGTTTCGGGGAATTGAAAAGCGCATTGTTGGCGCCTATTCGTTTATTACGTACGCGGCCGCAGCCGCAAGTTATTGACCTCCAAAGCCAGCCCTACCGTTCACCCTGTAATAATCCCGTGCGCGCCAACGACACGCGGAGAGCTCCTGGCCGCTGTATTCATCTTCTTCGCGGTGCGAGTTGGGGACCGGAGGGAGAGCTGCCCGGACGCCATCCCTGGACCATCAACCTGTTCGTCTGCAACCCTGTGTGAGTGTGTCTGAGTGTGAACGGGCCCGTTTGTCCAGGGAATAAGTATAAGACTGTTTAAGGCTGCACTATGTTTTCTTCTGCTGATTATTGTACAAAGTGTAAATAAACCTTGTTATGCCTTTTCTTCCAAATTCGACCGTTTCCGGGATTTCCTCCATTGGGTAAGCGTGGCACGATTAAGAACCGCTTGGATCGGGTTTAGTCATTGATAACGGCTCGGGTCACGGGTTTGCTACCGCTCCGCGTATCCACCAACACCCGTGATTCGGGTGGGGCTTATTTCCTCGTTTCTGGGTGGCACGAGTACTTAGGTATTAGTGATTAGTCCTACGACCCTACTTCGCGCTTTCCGGGAGGGACGTCATAGGTCCTGGGTCCCGTCGGCTAGTCAAAGACAAGGGGACTAATCCCCCCTTGGTAAGGGGAAAAGGCCGGTGCTGAGATCCGCAACAATTGGTTGTCAGGAGTGGGGATTTGGAACCTGGGACTAAATTTTTTAGACCAACTTTTGGACACCAATTGTGCATATTGGCCGCAACAATTGGTGTCAGGAGTGGGATTTGACCCGAAGTGCGCTTAACGCACTCAAAATTACGAGCAGCCGAAATTTAATTAGTAAAATCCAAATTTAAACTCGTGCCATGGATAGCCAAGACGATCGGATGCCAGTGGGGGTAGAAGAGGAGGTAGAGGAGGAATTAGAATCAATAACCCAGGACCCCCGGGAAGAATGGGAAGAAGAGGATGCAATTGGTGAGGGTGTGATGGCAGAGGTAGCAGGGGTAGAAAATGGCGGCGCCTCGCATGTGGTGGCGAGTGCCGAGCCCGCGGTGTCAGGGGACTTCCAATGATTTATGGCACAAATGAGGGCCTATATGATAAAGGCGGAGCATAAAATGGATGCTCAAAGTAATCAAATGAAAATGGAGGGGGACAATTCAAGAGCAGAAATGAAAGACGGGTTAACGGGGTTTGGAAACAGAATAGGTGGCCAAATAAAAAAAATGGGGAAAGTCATCGGGCGCAGGTCGAGCCGGAAAGTCGCATTTGTATGCGACGAGGTAACGCAATTTGAGGAACGCGGGGAAAGCAAGCTAGAGCAGAGCATAGTTAAGTTGACCAGGGTAGAAATCGCGACACGGGGTATAGAAAAGCCGACGGCCGCCGAATTAGAAGAGAAAATTTTAAGCGCGCCAGTGGTCATTGGGCTAGGAAAAGAAAGAGAAATTATAATGGAAATTGGGGACGAAGAGACGGCAGAGATAGGAATTAAATCGGAGGAAAAGATGGAATATGTGCAAAGTCCATGTTCGCATTGTGATGTCGTGCTGCCTAACCCCAATGAAAGTTTGCAGGTGCGGTTGCAGGAGAAGAGAATCCCAAAGGTGAGTCGGAGCGTGTATGGTGCGAAAATGTTTGGCGCGAAAGTGTTTGGCGCGAAAAGATTTTTCGTGCGCTTGGGATCGCGACGTCACCCAGGCGCTCATGGAAGGTCCGTGGTGTGTTGTGTGAAGGTGAATGGCGCGCGTGTGCGAACGGCACCGAAGCGTGAGTGTGTTACAGAGTGTGAAGAAGAATGCACAACGGAGTGTATGTGGGAAGAGTGTGTTGAAGAAGAGTGTGAAACAGAGTGTGGAACGGAGTGTGACACAGAGTGTGCGATGGCCGAAGAGAGTGTGCGGGAGTGCACACCAGAGCGCGTGATTGGGTGTGCGGCAAAAGAATGCACACCCGTGGTTGTTACGGAGTACGTAACGGGAGAGAGTACGCGAGGGTGTGCGATGGCCAAGTGTGTAACGGAGGAGTGTGTGTTAATGGAGTGTGCGAACGGCGTGAGTGCGCCTGAGTGATGTGCACCTGAGTGTGCAAGAAAAGAGAATACACGAGAACGTGCGGTAACCGAATGCAGGGGGTGTATGAGAGGCGCTGGAGCGCCTCGGTGTGAGAATGCGACTCGGGCATCGACGAGGACCGGGGCAGCGTTTAGCGCGACGAATAGCCGACGCGAGTCCTCGGTGCGCAAGGTGCTTTGTGTGCTGCGGGGGCCAGCGGGGATCGTTGCCGCGGCAGCGTGCACGATTCGGGCCGTGCCCCGCCCTGTATGGTCGGTGCCGTGTCGTAGCGGTGAACGGCACGATTCCAGGGGAGGAAGGAGAGGTCGGACCTTCGCCCCCTGGCGGGCGCGGTGCTCTGACCCGGGGAGGTTGGGCCACCGTGCATGGGGCCGAAAAGCCTCGCGCAGGGATGGCGCCTGGAACCTCGGCCCAAGTATGCCTCCTCCTCTGAATCGAAAATGCTGGACGGACCCAACCAACAGGAGACCAACCACCCGCATACATTGCTCGGCTTTGCAAAGCCGAGCTGTGAAAAGGTATTCCCGCACGACGAGGCTCCAGGATAGTGGGCAGTTAGCCATAGTGTTGGCGAATGGTAGTTTTACCATTCGTTGGGGCACATGAGCGCTAGATTATGGGGATGGCAGTGAAAACTAGCCGAGGGCGGGCTAGGATATTGATAGGGATTTAGAGATGACAATAGGGGGTAAAGGAATTCTAATTCCTCATAGCAATATATATATATATACTGTATGTATGTATATATATATATATATATATATATATATATATATATATATATATATATATTGTTATGTCTGGGGGTAAAGCAATATCTAGAGCTAGGTAGATCTGTATAGGTAGGTATTCGACTGTTGCGATAGGGAATCTACCTGTAATAAGTTCTTCATGTGTCGGCGTTTGTCGGGTTAAGATGTATGATTGTGAATCTACCAGGAGATTCATGTGTTAGTTAGTGTAGGGGTTAATCAGTAGAGCCCTTGTATGTCTCACCTAGTAGTCAAACCTTTGTCCATTATGGCACTGTAGACTACATAAACATTCGTTAGGACCTTTAGTACAACACTAAATGATGCCCTCTCCCCTGACATGACTTTGGAAGAAATCAGGCTGGAACACCGCCACAATTGGCCGCCACCATTTACACCTCCGAGAGGCCTACCCACCTCGCATAGCACGTGCTGTGACCACGGGGTCGGGGACAGGAGTGGCAGTGGCGCAGTGGGCGTGCCCCTGGACAAGCCGGTGAGCCGGGTGAGGCTCTGATTGGCAGATGTTATGGATTCGGCACTTCCGTGGTTGTGGTTTCCATCCACTTGAAGCATTTCTGGTTATGTATTATTATTATTATTGGGGTTTGAAGGAAACGGCGATTATGGTTATTGTTGTTTAAGGGAAATGGTTATTGTGGTTAAAAGGTTAAAAGCGCTCATGAAAAAAACGAGACAGGAAACAGGATCGGGCACCGGAAGACGATAGAGCAGAAGAAGAAGGCGTGAGGAGACAGTGAGAAGACGTGTCTTGAAGCTCCGTTGCGAGCGTGGTCGAGCGAACGTCGCGAGTGAACGTTGAGTCCGTGAAAAGAATCTCGTGCGATTGGTGTTATCACTTGAGTATTGAAAAAGCCTGTGTCGTCAGGTACAGGCATGAGGTTCCAGAGAATCCTCGCCTAGAGGCTTCGACTTGAGTAAGAGCCGTCCGCCATTTTGACCCTCGCGCGGCGTTCACTGAACAAGGTTTTTGCCGCGTCAGCTGGTATCACCCTCCGGTGGTCTGCTGGGGATGGGTGTGCACTAAAGCGGCATGTGAAGATTACACTGCGGTTCACGGATTGAACGGTGAATGTGCACGTCTGGGTCGCGTCTTTGAGATTTCTCTTTCCACCGCCAGTTTGCTGTGGTTTGGACCATGGGACGGTCCACGCCTTGCCTACCCCTCCTTCCGCGCCTCATCGCCTCTTCGCCGGGATCCCCTCTGAGTTATAGAGACATTGAGGAGTGTTCTATTCAATTCACTGGGAGCGCAGTGAGTTTGAGTTAGGTTACTAGAGAGGATGGTACCATCTTAAGATATTGATTGTATGTTTTTTTTTGTTTTTTTTTTTGTTTTTTTTTGTATACTGAATCGAGGCTCGTGAAAGAGCTAACATTTATTTCACAAACAAATCAACCAGACAAACAAAATATACAAAAAGAGGGAGCGGAAGACAAGATGGGGAGAGAATGGGAAGCACACAACCACAACATTTGAGAGCAGGGAGAAGTGTGGGAGGGAGAGGGCTTGGGGGCAGGAGGCGTGGGAAGGGGAGGGGGGGGGGAGGTATAAAACACAAGGGGACCGAAATTAGCGGGGGTAGAAAAGATCAAGGTTTTGGATGGGGGAGGATAAGAGATGGTGGTGAACAGCTGTTTTAAAGACCTGGAGGGTGGAGTGGGATTGAAGAGAGTGAGGGAGTTTGTTCCAGAGGCGGGAGAAAAAAGGAGTGAAGGTGAGCAGAAAGTCTTGATTTTGGCAGTTTAACCATAAGAGGGTTGCAGGCAGATCTTGTGCGACCTGTAGGAATATTTGGGGGACAGAGCCAAGAGAGAGCTGGCGGGGCAAGGCCAGAGAGGAGTCTGTAGAAGACGGAAAGACCACCAACAAGCCTGCGGTGAGTGAGTGAAAGGCCCTTGGAGTTAGCTTCATCGCGGGAGATTCCAATGATTCTGAACGCTTTGGTTTCAACAGCATGAAGACGAGCTAGGTGTGAGGCAGGAGCACCAGACCAGAGGGGAGAGCAGTATTCCATAGAGCTGCGGATGAAAGCCTTGTATGTGGTGAGGAGCTCAGGTGTGCCAAGGAAGGACTTCGCACGACGGAGGATGCCCAGTCGGCGACTGGCTTTGGAGGCCAGATTTGAAATGTGGTTTTCCCAGGAAAGATCATGGCAAATAGTGAGACCCAAAAGCTTGAGTGACAGAACTTCTTGGAGAGGATTATTCAGAAAGTGGATGGGAGGGTTTTCCAGTCGGTCTTTTCGGAGAGACATCGTAAGAGTGTGAGATTTATCAGGATTGAAAGACATGTTCCATTTGTTTGCCCAGTCTGTGATTTTGTCCAGGTCTGCAGAGAGTGAGGAGGCTGCAGACTGCCGATCTGAGGGATGAGGAATGGAGCGACAGAGAGTAGAGTCGTCAGCAAAGAGATAGAGAGGATTTTCAAGAGAGTCAGAGAGATCATTGATGAAGACCAGAAAAAGCACAGGGCCCAGAACACTACCTTGGGGAACTCCAGCCTGAACAGGAAGAGGAGATGAGAGAAACCCATTCAGGGCAACACGTTGACTACGACCAGAGAGGAAGTCCGCCAGCCATGCGTGGAGATTTCCATGGATACCAAAGGAGGAGAGTTTGGTGAGCAGAGCAGGGTGCCAGACCGTATCGAAGGCACGTGAAATGTCAAGGGAGACAGCTCTAATTTCCTGTTTGGCGTTGAGGACCTCCATCCATTGTTGAGAAAGCAGAAGCAGCATGTCCAGAGTAGAGTGACCAGGTCTGAAACCAAATTGATGATCAGAGATCAAGCCATTGGAGAAGAGGAAAGATTTCATATCTGAAGCAATGATGGATTCCATGACTTTGCTGATAGTTGGGAGAAGGCTGATTGGTCTGTAGTTGCTGGGATCTGTTTTTGCACCTTTTTGTGCAAAGCGGTGATGTTGGCTGATTTCCAAGCAGATGGCAGATGACCTTGAGCAAAAGAGAGGGTGAAGAGAACAGAAAGAGGGAGTGAAAGAGCGGAAGAACAAGATTTTAGGACCCGTGGGCTGATGCCGTCAGGACCAGTTGCAGAATCAGAGTCGAGGGTTGACAGAAACTTTTCCACCTTGTCAGGAGGAAAGGACACAGAGTCCAGGAGCAGCTGGGTACGACTGTGTACGGTGGGTTCAGAGAGGGATGGGTTTGGGACACAAGATTTAGAGGCAAACACAGAGTTGAGGCATTCAGCTTTTTCACGTGCGGAGTCAGCCGTTAAGCCGTTTGAGGTGAGGGAGGGGATGGAGGGGGAACAAACACCAGAAACAGATTTGACCAGACGCCACCAGGATTTGGAAGAGGGAGACAGATAAGAGAGTTCGGTCTTGAGAACGGTGAGATATTGTTTCCTGGCTCTCCTGAGGGTGGACACACACTTGTTTTGGGCTTTGTGAAAGGAAATGAGATTTCCTTCCGTTGGATTTGCTTTCCAGGAGACGAATTTGCTATCATTGTTGTATCGTTATTCCTGTGTGCTTTTTAATATTTTCTTTGTTTGTGGGTAACTCTTGGTGTGGTTTCCATATTGATTTCGACACGGAATAACATATTTTTTCTGCCGTGGCTCCTCTCGGGGTTCGGAGGTATACCAAGACCAGGAGGTCGGGGAGGAACACGTAACACAGAGCAGTGCGCCAATGTGACGTCACCGGCCGGAGATATTACTGAGCATCGGACGCCTTTGCTGGCAGTTGGATCAGGAGTTCGAGTTGAGATCCTGATTTCAGCACGAGTTGAGTGTGCAGGAGGACTGAGAGAGGCAGTCAAGAGTTCGTGTGCACCCGAGTTCGGATGAGTCAAGAGTTCGTGTGCGCATTTTGACATGAGTTGGCAGTGCTCAGTTCGCAGTTCAGTAGTTGATCCCAAGCAGTTGGATTCCTGGCAGCGCAGTTCAGAGACCCCGACCCGAGTTGGGCTGAGGTGTAGCCCGAGTGGACCTCGCTGTCCTGCTGTGGGACCTCGTGGTGTTTTGGAGATTGGTGCACGGATCTCGCGGTGCTTTGGAGCTTGGAGCGGGACCTCGGGTGCAGCGGCGAGGGCGTTGGCTCGGGCCGAGCGGGGCGTGCGAGGCGAATGGTGGATTCGTCCAGGCCGGGAAGAAGACAACGAGACAGATAAGCCTGAGCTCCGCGTACATTTTGAACAGAAGACGTGTTTCTTTTGGTTAATTCACATTCCCCCGTTTTGTATTTGAGGTCTGGTGTGCGGGATCCCGATTAGGATAATTATTATCAGCGCGCATTTTCCTGTCCTGCCTTTTTCATTTGAATAAACCCTTATATTATTTTTGTCCATATATCCGAACGCAGTTTACCGGGTGTTTGATTTTAATAGATAAGGCTGCGGGGCTCTCGCCGTTCCCCTCCATTCTGCGCGCTTAAGGGTTTTAGGTGTTGATTTTGGAATCCGTTAAAGCCTTCGTAATCGGCATCCACAACTCTGGTGTTAATCGGAGTTGCGTGACAATATATATATGTATGTATCTTTCAACCACCTTTGGTTGTTAATATATTTTGTCTTTTTATTTCTATGCAATTCTGCAGCCATCGACCAATTGCACTGAAATTTTGCATATGCACTGAGGGAATGGTCAGGTCAAGGGCACAACTCCCTCACCCCCCCCCCCCGCCCCACCTCCCACCCCTCAAAGGAAATTATCTGTATGTATGTGTGTATAGGTCTGAAAATCCTTGAAAAACATGGTTGAGCTAATCACCAGATTTTGCATACATGTTGGGGGTATCCATGATCAGGTCAAGCGTGCAAAAATACCCCCATTCCAAACACCCCACCCCCCCAGCAACCTCTCCAGTATGTGTGTGTGTGTGTAAGCTTGAGTTTGATTTATTTCTTCTGGTTCCTTCTGATGACTCCAATACAGTTTGGTTTTCCATTTCATTATGATTGTACCATATCCTGATGCTGTGAGGATTCTGCTTCCCTGCTGATGGATCTCTCGTAGCTTGTAACTGTTGCTGAGTTTTTGCCTGAGGAAGAACTTCTGAAATCTATTTATCTGGGTTCTTCCCAACATCTTTGTTCCTTTCACATTTCTTTCTACTTTTTCCTATTTCTCTTTATTCAATCTAATTCTCACTTTTTCTTTATTTCTCTTTTTTTATCTGTCTGTCTTAGGAGAAGTGAATTCTTGCAGAGATTTCTCTGGAAGGCTCACTTGGCTGCGCCTGGATGGGTTTGAGGGTAGAGAAGTTTTTATTTTTGAGTTTTATTGAGTCTTTATTTGTTCTGGTTCCTTCTGATGACTCCAATGCAGTATTTATTTTTCCGTTTCATTTGAAGATCATAGAAAAAAAACGGCTGGGTCAATCTCAACCATATTTTGTATATGTGCTGGGCATACCCAAATTCATATCATGGGCCCAACCCCTCCCCCCCCCTATCCTGCACCTTCCAATCCCTACAAGGCACTTCTCTGTATATATATATATGTGTGTTTGTACCTTTGAATCAAGAAATTGATCCCAAACAAGGAATTGAGGTCAATTGGCCCATCATTGCCTTGGTGCACTCTCAGGTTAATTCTTGCTACAGCTTATCTTGATGGTTTATCAAAGTCTAAATAACCTGTTCTTGTTTGGGTGACCCAGCTTGTATGTATATAAGAGCGAGGTGTGTGTGTGTGTGTGTGTGTGTGTGTGTGTTTATATAGTCATCGGAGCAAAAAAGATTCAAAACATAACTGTACGTTAACTTAAATAACTTAAATAGTTGAGTTTTGCATCTTTTTGTCTGAGTGAATGAAAAAGGTGGAAAAAGGACTACTCTGATGTCATTTTGGGCCTTTGGAATCGACACACGAACAACGACCTGACATCAGTTTCTCAGAACACTTAAACGTTGTAAACAACACTGAATAAACAAAATATCGATGCAGGAATTCTACATATATCTGACACCTGGATACGCACGCAAAACTAGTTTGCACAAAATGCAGGTGCAAGATACGCCTCACTTTTCCCCTTACAGCAGGCAAAGATGTGATGCATAATTTTACACCTTTTCACAAAACATTACAACATCCTCGACTATATCTAGAAAATTCTGCCTATATTAACCCAATGGAAAATAATTTAATTCCAATGTTGCAGCACCTGCAGACTCAGCTTAATGTCTGTCCGAAGGACGGTGCACTTTGCAATTAATCGCCCTGTCTACAAAGCACCAATCCAACAGTTAAAAGTGGGATCAGGAGTCAAACACAGAGTAGACAGCTAAATAGCTCAGTGTGCTACGTACGCATGCATCCTGTCTGACATGTCCCACCTCCGAAACTTTGGGTGATTGCATCCATCGACTGATCAATAGGATGAATTTTGTTAAAGAAACCAAGTACCCATCACAAAAATGTGGTCATTTGGGACTGTGAAGAGTTTATGGAAGCATTGCACAACAACTTTTTGTAACCCCGTCTGTTTCCATGTCATATCAATGTGACACATGTTAACATCACTCCCATGCATGTCTTTGCCAGACCCGATCAAGAGTGCAATAGTAGGACGAGACACAAAATGACGGGTTTCTTGACCTCTCATGGCTTTGAGCCATTATTGATCCAGATTGGTCTCCAGAAGATGTGAAAGGTCATGACTTACAATTTTGACACTATCTGAATTGGTCAATCCACACTGCTCGACACACTTCGTTAAACAGTCCAGGTGCTGCATGAGAAGTTGCCTGATCCTTTAAAGATACATCTCACCCAACAGAACGTAATGACTTTCTGCGGGTTCTCATTTTGTGCTTCAGCAACAACTACCCACAACATCTACAAGAGCTTCTCAGAATTGCAATGAGATGCAAATTTATGACAACAATTAACGGAGGTCTTTTATTTCAAAGTCTTAAAAATTATTGCATACGGATGAGGATAGCTGCCAAGAAATCTTGTCACCTTGAGTCGAGTCTCACCAGACGGTTCGTGAAAGATGCACAAGAAACCCACCGAGAGATGCTTGTAATTCTTTATCATTCTCGTCTGTACTTGAGAACTGTTTGGCGATGGGTATCGTCATTTCTGAGAGGAAAAACTGAAAAAATGTCTACTATTAATATATCACAGTTCTTGCAACTATGTGCAAGTCAACAGCACGTTATATTCTCAATGATGAACTGGGGGGAGAGAAATGTGAAAGCCAAAATTGTGCTACCTCCCATAAGAGCAGTAATACAGAACTGGTTTGCTCTTTCAACAGCATCTTTGGAAGTTTTGCCAGGAAGGCGACACTTTGTCGGAACCCATCACTGTTACAGCTGACGCTTGTTGCTACATCTACCCATCAGAAATGAAGTGTTTTTAGGGCGAAATGGAGAGAGCCAATCTTTCTGTCTGAAAAAATAGCCAAATGCCAACAAGGAGCATCTTCATGGCATCTTATTTTTATGACATCATTGGAATTTTGGTAAATTGATTAGTTTAGTTCCAGTGTAACAATAAATGGAGACCACTACCATATTATGTTTGGTGATTATCTGAAACATGCAGTGTACAAAAAGCTTCCAGCTCTTGAAACTTGAAGTGCAAAGCAAAAGGCTTGAACTTCCACTCTTCCAGCCATCGTGATATCAACCACTACCTCTCTGGGGCCAACCAAGTAGCAAAGCTGGCCTCTAAAGCCAGCAACAGACTGAACAACCTCCATCATTCCAAGTAATTACTTGAAAAATCAGCACTATTCACAGCTGACTAGACCATTATCTGTGATTCAATGTAGCACGGCTCTCCGCTATGGGCATGAACCCCAGCATCAAATCCGTCTCTTCTTGATTCCGTGGAATCGAAAGCTCGCAATATTAATGCAATCTTCAATGATTAGGCCAAAGCACAAGGTCTGTTACTTTCATGTTGCAGGCAGGTCGGTGGTCTCTGTTTTTTACGACCTCCTCTTTAGTCTAGGTGCCAGCACTCTTTCAGCCCTCAAATCCTTTACGGCTCCTCTACGATGTATGTATTCTTCCAATAAGCACCACCTCATTAAATTCACAAAATCCAGGTTTTCTGTACAGATCAACTCTTTTGTTCCTCTTTTCTTCCATTTCGGGAACTACTTTTCAGAAAGACAAGTTCATTTACACTCTTCCATTCAGGGCCTCTAGCAAGTAGTGCACTACCCACTCATGTGACACCATCCATCCAGACCCATGATCGTTTCAACCCCTATTAACCCATACCTCAACCAGCCCTCTTCCTTGCAGGTCATTGCATTTCCTTACCTCCTCTCTCTTCCATTTTCCTGTTTGTTCATTCCATAGATTGCTTGTTCGTTCATTTCCTTCCTTATCTTACTCAACCCACTGGCCCACTGTCAGCATGTTGCCTTTTTCTATCCTCTATCACCTTATTGTTAAATTAACCAATATTTCGGATGCAAAAAAGCTCTTCTGTATGCCCCCACCATCCTCCATGAAAATACTTCAAACACATGCAAAACCCAATGTCGGTGACCTAGCTCGAGTCCCAGGAATGGGAAGTTTTCCTTCACGCGCACCATATTTGCCAGATTTAACTCCAAGTGACTTCCACTTAATTCCCAAAATAATGGAAAACAGCTTTAGAGGAAGACTTTTGTATCCACTGAAGAGTTTGACACAGACACCTCCACTGCATTGACAGGTCATAGACTCCTGTGATGAGATCAGAAAGTTGGTTTGACTGCTGGAAGAAGTGTAATGAAGAGGAGGCATGTTACATGTCCCGTGTAGTTTGTCAATGGTGCGACGGCTCACATATCATACACGAGTGCTGACAACTTCCACACATGCCACACATCTCCCTGCTCTCGGATGTTGTGTTTGTGTGCTTCCCCTTTTCTCCCCATCTTGTCTTCCGCTCCCTCTTTTTGTGTATTTTGTTTGTCTGGTCGATTTGTTTGTGAAGTAAATGTTCGCTCTTTCACGAGCCTCGATTCAGTATACAAAAAAAAAAAAAAAAAACTTTTGGGATTACCCTGTTAAGTTACCCTACTTCACTATTTGGATATAACATCTGTCTCTCTGGGATTCTGCGGAATCTAAAGCCCTCAGAAATATTGGAATCTCTTACAATGAAGCCCAAGCACAAACTGTGCTGCTCTCACATCGCAGGCAGGTCGGTGGTCTCTCTGTTTTCCGTCTCAAACAATTCTCTCATTCTCTCTCTCCTCTCTCCTCTCTCCTCTCTCAGTCCTCTGACCCTCCCTATCTACTCCAGGATACATGCATTCCTATAGTAACTCCTTCCTGGTCAAACTTCCAAAATCCAGGCTGACTGCACACCTCACCTCTTTTGTTCCTTAGTTTTCCCGTCAATGGAATCACCTTTAGAGGCTATTCTGTGTAACTCCTCCCTCCAGTGCTTCAAGCAGGCAGTACACCGCAACCTCATGTCATCCCCAAACCTTACCCATGATATTTATTACACTCATTAAACCTTCTCAACCAAACCCTCTTACTTGCTGATTTCAGTGTTTTCTTTTCTTTTTTCTTTCTTTTCTCTCTCTCTCTCTCTCTCTCTCTCTCTCTCTCTCTCTCTCTCTCTCTCTCTCTCTCTCTCCTCTCTCCTCTCTCCTCTCTCCTCTCCCCTCTCTCCTCTCTCCTCTCTCTCCTCTCTTTCAGGATTTAACTTTTTGGGATGAATACGTCGCTTGTGCAGAATAAATCATTCTCAATAACCTCTGGACCCCAAAGTTGTGTCCTTGACAGGAATTGTCATTATCTGACTGCGCAACCCATCGTCTGTAAAATTTCAACACGCTGAGGTTTTAGTTTACGCTACCAGAAATTTCATTTTCCCTCTTTGTTACCTCACTTTCCTCCATCTTGATTTTTTATCGAACTTACATTAATACGGGAAACGCGTGGTGACAAGTATTGGTTCCAAAATCTATAAACATATTATATCCTATGCCCCCCCCCCCCCCCCCCACCAAAATATTCATCCGCTTCACAACAAAATTTCAGGTCAAACTTGAATCGCGTTCATCGTGTATTACATTTGCAACTTAACC